>NC_091950.1:378608025-378908025 GCF_031021105.1 Erythrolamprus reginae | reverse complement strand
TATGTTTATGGTACGATGAAAAGAAGTACAGTGATACCTTGTCTTACAAACTTAATTGGTTCCGGGATGAGGTTCTTAAGGTGAAAAGTTTGTAAGACGAAACAATGTTTCCCATAGGAATCAATGGAAAAGCAATTAATGCGTGCAAGCCCAAAATTCACCCCTTTTGCCAGCCGAAGTGCCCGTTTTTGCGCTGCTTGGATTCCCCTGAGGCTCCCCTCCATGGGAACCCCACCTCCGGACCTCTGTGTTTTTGAGATGCTGCAGGGGAATCTCAGTAGGGGAATCCCAGCATCGCAAAAATGAGCGCTTCGCTGGCAATAGAAGTCCGGAGGTGGGGTTTCCCAGCGAAGGGAGCAACAGTGAAATCTCAGCATCACAAAAACACCGAAGTCCTCGAAGCCCCACCTCCAAAGCTCTGTGTTTGTGTGATGCTGCGATTTCACTGAGGCTCCCCTCACTGGGAAACCCCACCTCCGGACTTCCATTGCCAGTAAAGCGCCCGTTTTTGCGCTGCTGGGATTCCCTTGCTGGGATTCCTCTGCAGCATCACAAAAACAGGGAAGTCCGGAGGTGAGGTTGCCCATGGAGGGGAGCCTCAGGGGAATCCTAGCAGCACAAAAACGGTTGCTTCGCTGGCAATGGAAGTCTGCAGGCGGGGCATCCCAGCGGCGGCGGTGGGTTTGTAAGGTGAAAATAGTTTGTAAGAAGAGGCAAAAAAATCTTAAACCCCAGGTTTGTATCTCGAAAAGTTTGTATGACGAGGCGTTTGTAAGATGAGGTATCACTGTACACACATATTTTTTAAAAAAAAATCTAGAAAAAACATCTGAAAAATATGTATATTTTTTTTCACAAGGCCAGAAAGTAAACCTGAAAAGAAAAAGAAAATTATGCTGACAGATTCACCCATCCCTATTTTTCAGCAAATGGTGGCTATTGACAGCAGATGCTGAAAGCTATGGATGAATTAGATTGTCATAATTTGTTTGACTCAGATTCATATTTTGCAGTCTAAACTTCATTTGTTATTTTGTATCATTTAGTTTTGTGTATTTCTTTTAGTATATACAATTTTGTATATACTTTTTCAAATCTGCATTTGCAAGCGAAGTCTCCAACAAACACCCCACTAAAACAGATGATATTTTGGTGCTGTCTTTATACTCAGTTGTCCATATAGGATAGTTATTTGTTGACTTCAGTTATAAAATCCTGCTTTGGAACTTCAATCTCTCTTCCTCCAACACCCGATATATCCCAAGACTTAAGTGATTGGATGACATTCTTTGAGTTAACTGCTCTGCATTTTAAGTCTAATATTATGTCTATTAAATCATACTGAAATGGTTATCCCAGACAATAGCAATATTAAAACACACTATTTGTCAGGTTCCCTGGACCTAACGTATTCAAAACTATCAAAACTTTTGACATATCATGGCTACATAAGTTAGGTGCACTTTTCCAACTTTCACAATGTGGTCTTTCAAAATATGATTCAGATGTATATAATAAATAAAAGTAGACACCGAATGGTTATATTAATGAAAATAATGTATAGCAATATATTAAATATATTACATTCTCTTTCTCATAGTCTGTATTTTATCCTTAGAATCACACATAAAGAAACAACAGATGATAGTATCTGATCATTTTTGTGTGTAGTCTTAAGAAAATATATCAATCCGCAATCGCTACTGTAAGTCTTTCCTCTCACTTTTGCAAAAAATAACCCTTAAGGGTTTTTTTTCTTACAAATCAATTATAGACATTAGTAGTCAATTATAGACATTAGTAGCCTAGTTTTACCAGTGATCTGGTACAGTTTAAGACAGCCATTTCTATTACTATGCAATTTAACTATAAGTTTAAAAAAAAGAAAAATTCTTATAATGTCAGCAGGAATAATAATCTGAAATACACTGTCAATTCTAATGGTAATAATGTTATGTTTCTGACAGGAAGAATTTTAAAAGCAAGCAACAAATTTGGGAAGGATTTTTAAAATAGAGCTGCTCCTGAGATTTTGTTTGGAAAAAATATAGCATAATATATTATAATGTTGTATTTCTCAACCTTGGCAACTTCAAGGTATATGGACTTCAATTCCCAGAATTCCGTAATAAGCATGCTGATTGAAGAATTCTGGGATTTGGATTCTACATGTCTTCATGGTTCCAAGTTGAGATTCTGACACCCTGTCCATACATAGATTAATGTTCATTTCATTTCCAATAAAGATTCATGTATTAGTTATTCCTTTAATTCATCACTTACGCAAAAAATATTATAGTGAATTAAATAAAGGCCTCTCATTATCACATGAAATCAAACTATATTCCTTGCAGAATGAGATATACTGGGAATATCCCACCTTCTCAGAAGTTTTAAATTAAGTCTTGATATTTCAGATTATGTTCTTATCATTTGCAAAGATTTCCTGTCAAAGGCATGTTTGAGGGCTGAAGTGAGAACAAGGGTTTGGCATAAATGTTTCAGATATTGATCAAGTTTATACAAACGCCTTCACTATCTGATATTTTATAAATATTTACTTCAGGGATATTTATTTATTTATTGGATTTGTATGCCACCCCTCTCCGGAGACTCGGGGCGGCTAACAGCAACAGTAAAGCAGTGTACAATAGTAGTCTGATGTTAGAAACAATTAAAAAACCCATTAATATAAAAAACCAAACATACATACATACATACCATGCATAGAATTGTACGTGAAACTAGCATTAATCTCTCCCCCTCTCTCTCCTTCCCACCCTTCTCTTTTTCACATATACATACATACATACATACATACATACATACATACATACATACATACATACATACATACATTCCCCTTATATAGAGCGCTGGTGAGACCACATTTGGAGTACTGTGTTCAGTTCTGGAGACCTCACCTACAAAAAGATATTGACAAAATTGAACGGGTCCAAAGACGGGCTACAAGAATGGTGGAAGGTCTGAAGTATAAAACGTATCAGGAAAGACTTAATGAACTCAATCTGTATAGTCTGGAAGACAGAAGGAAAAGGGGGGACATGATCGAAACATTTAAATATGTTAAAGGGTTAAATAGGGTTCAGGAGGGAAGTGTTTTTAACAGGAAAGTGAACACAAGAACAAGGGGACACAATCTGAAGTTAGTTGGGGGAAAGATCAAAGGCAACATGAGAAAGTATTATTTTACTGAAAGAGTAGTAGATCCTTGGAACAAACTTCCAGCAGAGGTGGTTGGTAAATCCACAGTAACCGAATTTAAACATGCCTGGGATAAACATATATCCATTGTAAGATAAAATACAGGAAATAGTAAAAGGGCAGACTAGATGGACCATGGGGTCTTTTTCTGCCGTCAGTCTTCTATGTTTCTATGTTTCTACATACATACATACATACATATATACACACATATATACACACATACATACCTATCCTAAAAATGTGAGTTCCAGGTATATTTGTAAATGAAGAGGCAACAGCCATCACAATCTCCAGAACGTTTAAAATTTATTTAAAACTACTAAAATTACTTAGCTTTCATTAGTAATAGTGCTGCTCAATTTGCTCATTGCCCATGTCATAGGCCCACACCCTTCCTTCCCTCCTGCAATTAGCTTTGTTGTTTCCAGCTTAGTCTTGCTAACAGGTGGAATTGATGTTGCTTCTTTCCCTTTTTCCTCCTGCCTCTCTCGCTCCCCAGGGGGTAGAGTAGGGCTATGAAGCATTACTTTGGAGGTGCTTATCGCTACTTTCCCCCCCTTGTTGTTATTCCTCCCTTTCTTAGGTACATACATTGCCTCCTCTAACATGTTTTTTGCCCATGATTGTGTATTGGGTCTATGTTGTTTTATATCCCACTCCCCCCCCCTGCCTCTGTGCTCTTCCAGCATGCTCTCTAGCATGCAGTTTAAGTTTCCCACACCTTCATTGGGCTGTTCCCCATGCCTATGGAGGGGAATTTTTCTCTTATCTCCATCTAACCCTAATGATCCATCCCCCTTACATCTTTGCTGGTTTCTTAGTGCCTGGCATGCTGGTGGTATATCAATGTGTCTGTTGAGCGAGTTTTTATTAAAAAACCAGGCTTCTTTCAGGAGACAGCCTCTCTTTGTTTCATCATGAGCCAGAACCTTGGTCACCTGGAAGTTACATTCATGGCCCTACTCCATATGTGCCCAAATCTGGGAGTGCTGTTCCTGGCATCGGACCACTAGCTTGAACATAAACTATGGCAAACTTAAACTGCATGCAAGGGAACTAAGTAATATATATGTAACATATACATATATACATACATATATATACATACATACATACGTGTGTGTGTGTGTGTGTGTGACATGTTTTTGCTGAATTTGAAAATTAAGGGAGACTAGGATAGATCTATGTGTGTGTGTGTGTGTGTGTGTGTATGTATGTATGTATGTATGTATGTATGTATGTATGTATGTATATTTTTGTAGATTTTCACTGGTGTAGACCTAGACTTACAAAAACGCACACACACACACACATATATGTGTGTATTTTTATGTCGAATATATATATAAACTCAAGCTGCCCTGAGTTTTCGGAGATGGGTGGCATTCAAATCTAATTATTATTATTAATAATAATAATAATAATAATAATAATAATAATAATAATAAGTACATCACACAATCCTAGGTGTTTGGGAAGTGCCTGACTGGTGATGAAATACGAAATCCAGCATAGTGATCTCGTTTGTTGTGTTGTATTGACATAATAATAATAATAATAATAATAATAATAATAATAATAATAATAATAATAATATAAAGTAGTTAAACTTTATAAGAATTATTTTAAAACTATGTAGTGAAATTTTTAGAATTATACAAGAATTTCTTATAAAAACCCACAAATTTTGGTCTTGTTCTTCATGATGAAGATCTGAAGGATTTAGCATAATGTCCATGAAGTCTAGATAGGATTTGCCAAGATTCTTATGGTGTGAAAAGGCATACACATAAATAAGGAATTGATTCATAGGAATTAAACAATTAATTCCTAATATGGCTTGCTTACTGAAGATAACATCCAAAAGAATAAATATTTTGCTCCAGAGTTGAATGTCCTTTTCTGTTTCAGTTACAAGAAAGAATTGATTCTTTAAGAGGTTCTCTTTGCCACTAAATTTCATCGAAAACAAAATTTATTCTCAGACAAAATGTGGAACGTAGGGAAAATAATTGATCTTTATAAGTAGTTTATCACAGAGCTGTGCTAGGGTGATAGCACAGTCAATTAAACAGTGAGATAAATGGTGTATACATTTGATAAATAAATTTACATATTTTTAAAAAATCTAATGTTGCTTACTTCTGGGAAAATTTGTATATAGCACAGTCACCACAAATTCAGATTTAGATTAAACACATATAGATAAAAATGTAATTTTGATAGCCCTTACACATTGTGATTTGAATGGTGTCCAAATATCTAGCCTTAGAACTTTGGCACGTTGAACCAGGTAAAAAAATAGATGATAATCTTAGCATTAATACTGAGCATCATTTTTTTAAAAGAAATACATTGAAAGTTTGGAAAGTAAGGACATTATTGTATTCAGTTGCATAACATTGTGTCAAACCATAGGACTGAGACAGAATCTTCCATATCCCCTTAAAAGTTGAGCCAGTCACTGTTTCCAAAACTTCTTGGGCTTATTGTTGTGGGGCAAAATGGGAAAAAGAAGAAATGTTGTTACTGCCTTGAGTTACTTATAAAGTAGTAAAGGTTGGATAAAATTCTAATCGATAACAGACAGATAGACACAGACAGACAGACAAATCCACACCAGCTGTGGATATAAATTTTAATTCTCCTTTATTCAGCAATTGTCTTAGTTAGCAAAAGACCCATAAATGATTCAAAAAGTCTTTATGCAGACAAGAATGAAATTATATACTGTACACCTAAAAGGTCTGTGTGTGCAGAGGTCAAAATCTATATATATAAGTTTGTTTTGCCAGTTTGAAATTCTTGGTTCTTTTTTCCTGAAGTTTCAATGAATTGATTCTTTGGTATTTTCTTAATGGTCTTGGAAAATATATGACCTGTATTAAAATAATGGTCCTTTCTAACCTGGGAATGGCCCTTTCCTGCCCCGTTATCTTCATTCCAGTAGAGGCTTTGTTAACTCTGTATTTTTTGCTCCAAAGATCAACATTCTGTTGTTCTGTAAGTTGGCTATAAATTCAAAGGCATAGGTTAAAATGAGATCTAGATTGTATGATATAATAATTATGTTGATGGAGATATTTACGTTTGTTTTTTTCAAAGTGAAAGTGAGCAGTATGGAATCTTCATCTCTCCCCATTTGAGTGGATTTATGTAAAACATGTCACAAAACTTTCAATTTTCTAATTTGTTTGCTATACATGTGGGTTTGAAAAAGAAAATGGAAAATTTGGTGGTTTTGTGAATTGACATGCAGGGAATTGAACAGGGGTGTCAAGCTGAAGGCCCAGGGTCCGAATCTGGCCCATGAGGTGCTTAGATCTGGCCCATGGTGCCTCCATGGAAACAGCAAAGGATTGGCCTGCACACAGCCCTCCCGAGCTCCGTTTTCTCTGGCAGAGGTTTACAGGAGGCCATTGCAGTCAAAAACAGAGCTTGGGAGCTTGTTTTTGCTGGCAGATTGCTCGGGCCATCAGAGGTGCCCCCAACACGAATGATGTTGATCTGGCCACGCCTACCCTGGCCACACCCATCCCAGCCCCCTGAGGTTAAATACAACCCTGATGTAGCCCTCAATGAGTTTGATACCCCTGCTCCAGAATATACCCTTATACCTGAGTCTTTGGAGAGGAGCAGCATACAAATCTAATAAATTATTATTATTATTATTATTATTATTATTATTATTATTATTATTATTATTATTATTATCATCATCATCATCATCATCAGTATTCCCTTGGGAAACCTCAAATAATATGTGTTGTTTCTTGTCAATTTTTATTTATTTATTTACTTTATTTGTCAAATATGTATTGGTAATATACATAGATATAACATTGTTTATATACATAAGATGGGCACTGATAAGAGGGAACATTAAGACAGGGACAGTAGGCATGCTGGTATGCTTATTCATGCCTCTTGTTAAGTTGTGGGTACTTCATTACTGTTAAGAAGACTGAATACTATATAGTATATACTGTATAGGGCAGAGATGGCGAACCTATGGCATGGGTGCCACAAGTGGCACACGGAGCCATTTCTGCTGGCACACAAGCCGTTGCATAGCTCAGCTCCAATGCACAAGTTGTGTGCCAGTCAGCTGATTTTGGGTTCACACAAAGGCTCTGGGGGAGAGAGCTTCCAGAGAGCTTCCGGGGAGGTGGGGGAGAGCATTTTTTTACCCACCTCCGGCTCCAGGAAATCCTCTGGAGGCTGGGGAGGACAAAACACGAGCCTGGGGGGCCCACCAGAAGTTGGGAAACAGGCCGTTTCTGACCTCTGGGAGGCAGGGGAAACTGTTTTTGCCCTCCCCAGGCATTGAAATATGGGCACTCTCGCATACTCAATAGCACGTGCACACACTCTTTCGGCACACAAGGGAAAAAAGGTTACCCATCACTGGTATAGGGTATAGGGTCTCCTGCTTTAGCCACGTAGGGTCAACCAATTTCTTCTTTTATCTTTGGAGTTTAGACTGAAGGTCTCAGGAAACATTCCATTTCTCCTATATCTCCTCCCAACTGAATCTTCAGTTGGAACTCTGGACCACAGAGATCTTATATAAATTTACTTTACTAGTGTAAAGAAAATGCTCTGCTGTTTGATGTCAGCTTGATTTTTGAGGACTTTGTGGCAGCATTCATCTCAGAAACATCACAAAACTAATTAAAAGGGTGCTTCTGGATTGGTTTTGCTGATGAAAACACCACTGCCTAAGGCAAGGTTGTCAAATTCCCGGCTTGCTGGCCAAATGCATCACGCACTGGACACGCCCAGGCCTGGTTTAATGAAGGGAAAAAAGTCCCTATATGACATATGATGCCTCCTTGATGATGCAAGTTTGATACCCCTGGCATCGGGGATACCTGATTTGCAAAATCTAATGCACTCCTTGTGTAGGCTCCTTTCACAAATCCTTAACTGCACAAAGGGGGACATTACATACTGTTTTTCTGCTTATAGCCCTAGTATTTATGTCATCTGTTTCATGAAGTTTTAGCATTATAATTGTATAAGATTAGGTAAGGTTGCTATGCCAGGACATGTATTTAATTTTAAAATAATTTGTATCAAGTATTTATATTGAAAACAAAACATAAAAACCATTGACAACATACAGTATAACATACAAAAAGAAAAAAGGACATTTATTTAAATGTTAATATTAATTTCTTTTTTTCATTGTTTGGTCTCCCATTTGGAGAAATAAATTGCTTTTGTTTTCTGATCTATGACTATAATAAAAGTGTTTAGTTTTTAGTTGCTTTCTTTCATGTGTGGTACTACAGATGTTTAAGCAACTCATTTGCTTAAATTATACAGGACAATCACTTGTGCCCTCCAACCTTTTTCTCACAGTGTTTCCTGTCTTTTTCCAAGACTACAAGTAATGAGAGAAAGAGTAGACACACAACAGCTGTGGTAGCTGTATGTCTTCTTATTTATTGATGAAGAATCTCAGGAGGCGGTTGTAACTTGAACAGAGAAATAACATACCTGGAGTCAGCGCTAGAAAAATAAAAAAAATAGGATCACTTGTATTATGTTCTCTGGCAAGAAGGAACCATATCTGAATGAATGTACTTGTCAAACTCAAAAGCACCTTCTGGAAGAGCTTTCCCCAACCATCCCCCCTCCAGATATTGCCATAATTCTGAAACTGAAACTGCAGTCCAAACTTATTATCTGAGAAAGCTGTTTGAGAGGATATTTTGATGTTTGGGGTTTTTTTTCTCATTAAACAATACATTATTGTGGTTGCCAATTTTTTTATTCATGGTTTTTTAAATAATCATGATACTTGTTTAAAAGCTATTTCCTTGGGTGTGTTATGATTCCTGAATCTAAATATCATTTTGTGTCCATGTCCAGTCCATGGTTTAGAAAAATGGTTTAGAACTGTCATAGTTTCATCTCCTTAGCATCATTGCTAAATAACTTTATTTCAGCAAAATACAAGGTCACAACCAAGCACAAACAATTCTAATCAATCTGTCCTCAGATATATTATCTACCCTGTAAGAGGAAATTTCATAATTCAGTACTATTGCAAAGAATGTCTGGGTTGATTTTTTTTTCTGGAATTGTGAGAAGGGCTGTCGCTCAGTAATATAATATTTTTTTAATGCAGAAAGTTCTTTCACAGAATCTACATATAAGACTCAAGTGATGGATAGAAACACTGCCTGAAGTCTTTGTGACTTGCTTCTAGGTAATTTGAATACAAATATTGAACTAGATGTACAAAGGGTTTGACTAGGTAGACCATCATTGTATGCAAAATACAGTCTGAAGTCCAAGTTATTGCCTATAAAGTGCTGCAGGACAACCTGTTTTACATAGAGCTGATTTGTCCAGTATTTTTCA
This sequence comes from Erythrolamprus reginae, assembly GCF_031021105.1. Lineage (NCBI taxonomy): Eukaryota > Metazoa > Chordata > Lepidosauria > Squamata > Dipsadidae > Erythrolamprus > Erythrolamprus reginae. Next base: position 378,898,422 of record NC_091950.1, on the reverse strand, counting down.
GTTTGTTTTTTAGTTTTTCTATGAGACAGTTTGCTCTAGAGCTGGCTCCCTTCTTCCTAGCTTTTACAAAAGTAGCAAAAAGTATTCTATGCAAAGAATGTTTAATTTATAATGTTGTTTGAAAGGAATGTTGAAGTGATTACACTTTATGGCTAAATAAAACTATCAGGATACTTGCAGAACATATGATAAATAAACAATATCATATACATATACAGTGATACCTCATCTTACAAACCCCTCTTCATATGAACTTTTCGTGATACGAACCCGGTGTTTAAGATTTTTTTTGTCTCTTCTTCCAAACTATTTTCACCTTACGAATCCATGCTGCCGCTGCTGGGTTGCCCTGCCTCCAGACTTCTGTTGCCAGCCGAAGCGTGGGATTCCCCTGAGCCTCCCCTTGCTGGGAATCACCACCTCTGGACTTCCGTTGCCAGGCGAAGCACTGGGATTTTCCTGAGCCTCCCCTTGCTGGGAAACCCCACCTCTGGACTTCCATTGCCAGCCAAAGCGCTGGGATTCCCCTGAGGCTCCCCTTGCTAGGAAAGCCCACCTCCGGACTTCCGTTGCCAACCGAAGTGCTGGGATTCCCCTGAGGCCAGCAAAAATGAAGGGAATCCCAGTGAGAGGAGCCTCAGGGAAATCCCAGCAATTCAAGAACGGGCTCTTCGGCTGCCAATTGCTTATGGAGATTTCCAGTTATCAATATCGTGGTTGTCCCAAAGGTGATTTTTCCAAAAGACAACTGGAATTTCTTATTTTGTGTTGTTTTCCTTTAAAAATGTTTCACTTCTCATTCAAAAAAACCTTCTACAAATCAGAGCTGAAGAAGATTTTAGATGAGAAGCAAAATATTTTAAAGGTGGGGGTGGAAAAGTCCAGTTTCTTTTGAAAAAAAAAGTAATTTGGGACCTAAATGCCAATTTTGCACCACCATATAGAGAAAAACTTCATTGGATACGCCATATGGAGAAAAACGTCATTGGATTTATGCAATCTTCTACATTTCATCTAGTGCCAACATTTACCAAGCGACAAGAAAAAGCTAAGGCTCAGTGTAATAAACATTTCTCAGCACAATGCTAGATATTACCTGATAATTAGAGGTACTTGTTAACAAATTTAAAGGGCTTGCTGCAATCCTCTCTTTTGACATTTTGCCCATGTAGCTATAAGCCTCTTATAAGCCAAAAGAAGTAAAGGATAACGGCAACTCTTCAGAGAACAGCTAAATAAATCAATAATTAGATTTTTAGCAAATGAGTAAAAAGCCTCTCCTGTGCATAAAACTCAGCTTCTAAATAGCTCAGAATGATACATAATTCAGAAAGGCAAAAGTCTTTAAAGTGCCCCTTCCTTCCTTCCTTCCTTCCTTCCTTCCTTCCTTCCTTCCTTCCTTCCTTCCTTCCTTCCTTCCTGCCTGCCTGCCTGCCTGCCTGCCTGCCTGCCTGCCAGCCAGCCAGCTTGCCTGCCTGCCTTACTCCCTCCCTTGCTACAAGATATAGATTTTTGAAATAACTTCTGAAGAAAGTCTCTTGTTCTGCTTCTCTTGTTCTCTTTTTGATTACATCTCCACTTTTTAACAGCAAGAAATATTGATAGACTGTAAAAGAGGTGTGCTTTTAATTATAAAAGGGCATGAAAATAACTCAATAACTCATACAATGTGGAAAAAAAAGAAGCACACAGAAAACTAGAATAAAAAAATAATTTAGAAAAATCAGTTTGCTAACTCTGGATGCATAGTTATCCCAAAATTTGAACTTGTTTCATCCTCTAAAAGTGCATAGGAGATATGGGGTTCCCACTATAATTTTCTTTTTCGCATATCACACAAATCAGTCTGCTCATCTTCATAGGGCTTTTACATGATCAGAGTCGAAAATGAAGCAGGCAAACTCTTCTTAAGAAAGAAGATGATTTTGCATGCCTTCCTGAATGACTTGTTCACAACTGTGGTAGACCAAGGCTTCTCAAAGTTGTTATTTTTCTTGCTTTCTCAAGTGTTTTAAAAGCCATATAGAATACATGGATATCTCTGATAGAAAAACCTTCACCTCTGAATGTATCTCTTTTCACAGAGTTTCAGAATTTGAAAGTTCCTCCCCCACAGACCTTTCTATTGCACATGTCCAAATTAATTACAATATTTGAATATTTCAATATTTTGTATATTGCACTTTAAAACAGACATGTGAATCAACAACTCTAATTGTTTTAATATATAAAGTAGGGAGCTCAAAAGATTGCATTAGTGTGGTCCTCTCTTTATCCCTCTAACATTAAGAATAGGTTGAGCTGAGAGAAGTAACTGGTCAAAACTAACCAGTTAATACTCTGTTGAAAGGCAATTTGGAGCTTCTATCTATCTATCTATCTATCTATCTATCTATCTATCTATCTATCTATCTATCTATCTATCTATCTATCTATCTATCTATCTATTAGATTTGTATGCCGTCCCTCTCCGTACTATGCCACAACTGGCTATAGAAACTTTGTTTAGATGTGCATCTAACCCAGTCCTGAGTTAAATCCTCAACTAGCTTCTCTTAATAGACAATATTAATGTATAGCATTATAATGATGCTTAGGCCTTTTTTCTTCTTTCAGTAGGTTATATGATCATGAGATAAAGGCTTATTAGACTGCCTACATGCATGTGTCAAGAAAATGACACATGTGCATAGAGCCTTGGTGGTGCAGTGGTTAGACTACAGTACTGCAAGCTACTTCTGCTGATCACCGTCTGCCAGCAGTTTGGCAGATCGAATCTCAGTAGATAAAGGTTGACTCAGCCTTCCATCCTTTCAAGGTCAGTAAAATGAGGACCAAGATTGTTGGGGGCAATATGCTTACTCTCTGTAGACTTCTTAGACAGGGCTATAAAGCACTGTGAAGTGGTATATAAGTTAAATGCTAAATGCTAAAATGGCAGGGAAAACCTCCTTGCTGTTACTGAAGCAAACACGATTCCAGCAACTACCTGAATTTTACAGGAGTATTTATAATAATGATAAAAGTGGATATAACAGGAACTCTTTGAGCCATATCATATTAGCCTATAATATTAGAATTCATATTTTCCCTCCCAGTAGGAATTAATAGCAACTCAGTATGCTACTCAAATTGTTTTAATCCACCACAAAACAATCAGATATTCATTTTCTTTTCAAACACTAAGTGTGGTATATTCCTTTTTGTGTTGCACAAAAATACACCGTTATTCACAAAAGCTGAAGAAAAAAACCCAGAGAACAATAAAAGTGTAACTGTGCTAATGTTTAGAGGGAATAGTGTTTGTAAAAAAATACAATTCAAGGATGAAAGAAGGATCAAAAATATTGATCAGATAATATATAAACAATACTATTTTTCTCTCACCAGTTTTCTCCTAGCACTTCCAGTCGTGTTGGAGTAACATTTTCCTTATGTCAATCCATCAGGACCAGCATCCATTAAGCTGTGGGGGAAATGATGTGATAACAGTAAATGTTCTGCTATTGTGTAAATAAATTGAAATAAAGCTCCGAACAAATGGACAGGGAAGTAGGAAGGACATAGTGAGATAAGATCCCAATGAAGAAATAGAAAACCTAAGAGGAAAACTATAATAATGATGACAGGAGCATAGCAGGCACAAAATTGCTAGGGTTTTATTTTGGATACAGTGAAAAAAGAGGGAAGTGTTTTATAGATATTCTATATATACAGTATACACATTATGTGCTTTGGCACAGATGTATATAAAATACTCTGTAGGATTTCAATCAGAAGAGGTCTGGTAACAGGTTTTCCAACTAACACATTTTATTAAAAGGCTTAAGCTTTCAGATCTTGATTTTTTACCACTGGAGACTAATGTAGCTCTCCTCCTATAATATCTATGTGAATAAAGAAAGCATACAGAAAGAGGAAATCATTTAAATTGAGCTTGCCACTAACAATTTAATATTACTATATGTAATCCACCTGATAAATTTCGTTACTGGGGGGATCAGTCAACAAACAAAATTGGAATTTTTTTTATCCTTTGCATCCTATCCACATAATTTCTATTGCTTCTAAGGATTTCCTGTTCTGAAACTGAAATATAATGGTACCTCTACTTAAGAACTTAATTCGTTCTGTGACCAGGTTCTTAATTAGAAAAGCTTGTAAGTAGAAGCAATTTTTCCCATAGAAATCAATGTAAAGGCAAATAATGTGTGCAAACCCATTAGGAAAGAAATAAAAGCTCAGAATTTGGGTGGGAGGCGGAGGAGGAAAAAGAGAAGCAGAACGGTCGCTGCCAAAAGAAGAAGGTGAGGTGAGGGGAATAAAAAAAATCCAAAACTTTAAGGCTTTTAAAAAAAAGAGGGAATCTGAGGCGGCGAGGAGGAGCACGCACCTCACATACACCCGGGGCGAGGCTGCCTCCCATTCACTGTTCCAGAGAGAGAAACCCAAGGGGAATGGCAGGAAACTGGCCGGGCCTTCATGCCGCTCTCAAATTTCCTGGGAAATTTTTCCGGCTTCAGGTTCTTAAGTAGCAAATGGTTCTTAAGAAGAGGCCAAAAAAATCTTGAACACCCGGTTCTTATCTAGAAAAGTTCTTAAGTAGAGGCATTCTTAGGTAGAGGTATCACTGTATAATTTTAGTAGGGTGCGGGGACTATATGGTAAATTAGCAATCTGAATTTACTTGGTCACTTTGGATTTTATTTTATTTTTGATTGTTTAGTATCCCAAGATCCAAAATTATTCTTCAGAAATCTGCTAGTTAAGCAGACAAGAATCTCCTGACTTGTAACATATTGTGAGAATGCCACAGAAAGTCTCAGTGGCCTTATCAGTTTCATTTAAATGTCAATTTTTCTATATGAAACCTGTGAATACTTCAGTAAATTTTTTTATGGTGGAAACATTTGCTGAACTGTCTGAACTTTATAACAGATTTATACAGTTGATTTATACATCTGAACTGTCTGATAAAGATTTATACAAAGAAAGTTAAAAAGGAGAGAGTTATAATTTTTTTTATTAATTGGACTTATAATTGTTATCCATCTTTTTATAATTAATTCCCCTGGCTGTCTCTTTAAAAAAAAGCTTCAAACATTTCAGGAAGAATCAATATAAAGATGCTGACCATTTAGTGTTGTATTGTGGGATTCTGATCCTGAAAAGAACCTACAATTTGCAGAACAATTGCACAACAATTTACTAGATGGGTTTTCTTCTCTCATAGACAACTGAATTGCAAATTATCTTTGCTAGTACCATGTCTGCTTGCTGTTTCATGCAGTACCTTTTCTTCTTTAATTTTCCCACCTTTTTGAAGTTACCACCAAAGCCATGCAGCCTTGACTTTCTTGGTCTTACCCTGTCCTCTCAGCTGTCAGTCTTCCTTGTTTACAGTTCTGTCCTCCAGCATTCTCTCTAAGGACAACACTGGCTCAAAGTACGGTAATTCTTTGGCATTGGTCACTTACTTTTGTTTTCAATCCATATCCATTCAGTGCCCATTCATTCTTCACTTGGTTGTTTTTGTTTGGCCACACACTTTTCTTAAGTCAACAATTCTATCACAATTTCAGTAGCCCTTTCTTCTAAACAAGGAACTGTAGAATTACAGGTGAAATGGGGTGCAAGGTTCAGATAAATGCTTCCTAAATCACATTGCAATTTTGATGTTTTGGTACTGTACAAACATTCTTCATAAATAATGGGGTTTTTTTTCCTGTAGGCTTCTCCAATGCATAAAAAAAGAGTCAAAGTTAATTTTTGATACCTATACTTATTATTTTCTTCACCAAAGCCTCTGTCCTCAGCAGTTTTAAAAAGAAGGAACTTAAAATTCCTGTGTAAGAGGGAAATAAAGAGTTAGGAGACTTCTGAGGCCTTTTGCACAGATTTTTATTGTGTATAATAATGTGGAAGAAAGTTCACCAGAAAAAGAATCATTCTTGTTCTTAGCATGCCAATAAGGGAATTAGTTGATGTCTTTGTGAAAGATTTCAAGGAGAAAATGGATATGGTAATAAATGTGAGCCAGTGCTCAGTCCTTTACCACTTCAGCTTCTAGAAATTTCAGACAGGATTTTGAGGACATATACTGGATCTGAGCTCATATATTCAGTATTTATTATATTTTCAGTAAATGAGTTGAAATCCAGAAAATGGACTCAAAACTTTCAGCTACGCTATCTGAGATTTCTGGAGGTAGAAGTGTCCACTTATTTGGTCTGTTTTAAAAATAAAAGGTTGATGAAAACAAAAAGACAGAGCAAGTAGAAATTTGGGAGGAATCTATTTTTCGACTGAGTAAATGAGGGAAGGTTATTTCATTACTGGATCCTAAACTGTTTATTCTGACATATTCATGGTAGAATCCATATTAGTTGAACTTTTCTTTTTGCTTTTGGTATTACCAGCATTCCAAATGATTTTCTAGTCCTTTGAAATTGTGAGTTATTGTCTCGTGGAGACTCATGAAAAAGCTAAAACTAAAACTTTAAACTGTTAAAAATAGTTGACAATACAGTAGTACCTCGTGACACGAACCCCTCGTCATACGAACTTTTCGAGATACGAACCCGGGGTTTGGAATTTTTTTGCCTCTTCTTACGAACTTTTTTCACCTTACGAACCTGAGATGCCCTGCCTCCGGACGCTCCACTGGGTGCCGCCGCCCGGCTGTCACCTTCCAAAACAGCCGGGGTGCTTCTCGGCATTCTCCTGAATGCCGGACCCAGGGGACGTCTTGCCTGGTCGGCCAAAACGTGGACTCCAGGAAGGATGTCTTCGTGACGTTAAAGCTCTGCCCCTGGAATTCCCTATTGGGATTCCCCACCTCTGTTTGAGCCTCCGGACCAGCTGACAGCTCCACGTCTCTTCTCCTGAATGCTAACCCGAACTTTTGCCGAACTTATGGGTTCGGCGTTCGGGAGAACGCCGAAAAGCGCCTGGCTGTTTCAGAAGGTGACAGCCGGGCGGCAGCGCCCAGCGGAGTGCCCGTTTTTGTGATTTTTTGGGGGGAGGCTTGCACGCATTAATCAGTTTTCCATTGTTTCCTATTGGAAACATTGTTTCACCTTACGAACTTTTCACCTTACGAACCGCCTCCTGGAACCAATTAAGTTCGTAAGACAAGGTATCACTGTATATCAATTTGGCCAAGGAGGAAGTGCTGACATGGATTGTGATTTGATTTTGACTTTTTTTACAAAGACATGCAAAGGGTAAGAAGGTAAGAAATTCTGCAAGTTCTAGTGTGAATCTTTTAATTCTTAAATAGTTTTGTCCCCACTTTACCCTTTTCCCGGCACTAACTTTGGCAATAAGCCATTGTAGGTGTTAATTATACCTATGGGGTTTCTACTTGGATATGATTAGGCATGGTAGAAGTTTAGGAATGATAAATCCTTCACTAATAATTTGATATCTTGCTCTCTTGGATCACACAATCACAGAACGTGATTGTAAAACAATACAGTAAAACAACAACTAAGCAAAAATAAATAAATAAGTGCAACTCCTTAGTCTTCTCTAGATAATCTATGCCTGATAGTTGGTGTGATTGCCCAAAACCATAATCATTATTTAATTTTCATGAAGTTCTCCAACAATTCCTAACGCCACTTATTAATATAATATTTGGTTTCATATAATGCATAGATATGGAATAGATATATGGCTCAGCAGTGGTAATTGTAAGAAGGATATTGAATTCCAACAGACAATCATTTTAAATATGAGCCAGCAGTGTGCTGCAGCTGACAAAAAATCCCCAATCCAATCCTAGGCTGCATTAACAAAGGATTGGGAAGAAATACGGGCTCTGATAGATACAGGATGGTGGAGATGCCGGGAGTTGAACCCAGGCTTCCCACATGGCAGGCGGGGATACTTACCACTATACTAACGAGGACATAGAGATGGACCCAGCCAAGGTGAAGGCTATGCTTGATTGGCAAGCTCCCCACACATGAAACAATTACAGAGTTTCTTAGGATTTGCAAGTTTCTACCGGCAATTCATTCCAGCTTTCGCTGAAGTTGCCCTGCCCCTAACCGAGTTAGTAAATACTGGGTCAGCCTCTACTAAGCCCAGACCGTTTCAGCCCATCAGGTGGACGATGGAATGCCAAAAGGCTTTCGAAAGGCTCAAAAGACTTTTTGCAAAGGAGCCAATCTTGCAACATCCTGACCCCGAGCAGAAGTTTGTGATCCAGTCAGACACCAGAGATGTGGCAATAGCTGCAGTGTTATTACAAGACAATGGAAAGGGACAGTTGCTGCCTTGTGCATACCTTGCCAAGAAGCTGACCCCCACCGAGAGGAGGTGGGCTATTTGGGAGAAGGAAACATTTGCTGTATACAGTGATCCCTCGAGTTTCGCGATCTCGATTATTGCGAAACGCTATATCGCGAGTTTTCAACCCGGAAGTAAACTCTACCATCTGCGCATGCGTGCCCTTCCACGCATGCGTAGATGGTGGAGTTTCCCCGCCGGGCAGAGGCTTCCCTGGGTCTTCCCCCTCTTGCCCCGGTAAGACAGCGGCGGCGCGAGCAACGGCGTGGGCGGGCGGGCGGCACGCGCGCGGGAAACCCCACCTCCGCCTCCCAGCTGGGAAGCGGAGCCGACAACAGCGTGGGCGGGCGGGCGACTCGCGCGAGCCTGGGGACACCCTTGCTCTGCTTCCCAGCGCGCGCGCGTTGCTGGGGAAAGCGCGCGCGCTTGGGGACACCTCACCTCCGCCTCCCAGCTGGGAAGCGGAGCCGGCAACAGCGTGGGTGGGCGGGCGACTCGCGCGAGCCTGGGGACACCCTTGCTCTGCTTCCCAGCGCGCGCGCGTTGCTGGGGAAAGCGCGCGCGCTTGGGGAAACCTCACCTCCGCCTCCCAGCTGGGAAGCGGAGCCGGCAACAGCGTGGGTGGGCGGGCGGCGGCGCGCGAGCCTGGGGACACCCTAGCTCTGCGCGCGTTGCTGGGGAAAGCCCGTGCGCGCGGGAAACCTCACCTCTGCCTCCCAGCTGGGAAGCGGAGCCGGCAACAGCGTGGGCGGGCGGGCAGCGGCGCGCGAGCCTGGGGACACCCTAGCTCTGCGCGCGTTGCTGGGGAAAGCCCGTGCGCGCGGGAAACCTCACCTCCGCCTCCCAGCTGGGAAGCGGAGCCGGCAACAGCGTGGGCGGGCGGGCAGCGGCGCGCGAGCCTGGGGACACCCTAGCTCTGCGCGCGTTGCTGGGGAAAGCCCGTGCGCGCGGGAAACCTCACCTCCGCCTCCCAGCTGGGAAGCGGAGCCGGCAACAGCGTGGGCGGGCGGGCAGCGGCGCGCGAGCCTGGGGACACCCTAGCTCTGCGCGCGTTGCTGGGGAAAGCCCGTGCGCGCGGGAAACCTCACCTCCGAGCCGGCAACAGCGTGGGCGGGCGGGCAGCGTTGCGCGAGCCTGGGGACACCCTAGCTCTGCGCGCGTTGCTGGGGAAAGCCCGTGCGCGCGGGAAACCTCACCTCCGAGCCGGCAACAGCGTGGGCGGGCGGGCAGCGTTGCGCGAGCCTGGGGACACCCTAGCTCTGCGCGCGTTGCTGGGGAAAGCCCGTGCGCGCGGGAAACCTCACCTCCGCCTCCCAGCTGGGAAGCGGAGCCGGCAACAGCGTGGGTGGGCGGGCAGCGCGCGCGAGCCTGGGCGCGAGCAACGGGGTGGGCGGGCGAAGGGCGGGCGGCAGTGGAAGCAAAAACACCATCTGCGCACGCGCAGATGGTGTTTTTACTTCCGCACCGCTACTTCGCTAAAAATCGATCATCGCGTGGGTTCCTGGAACGGAACCCTCGCGATGATCGAGGGTTCACTGTATGTAGTACTGGGGACATGGAGGCAATTTCTGGAAGACGGAGCCATTCCTTTCGAAGTGTGGACATAAGAACCTTGAAGCATTAAAGACCCCTCAGAGGCTTTCTCCTAAGCAAGTACGATGGGCCCAAAGTCATTATGTGAAGTTGCCCAACACAGTTAGCAGTGACAGAGGAATGGGAGAGGTGAGAGAGAGAGATTTATACCACCACACATTCTTTTACGTAGTATCCAAGGTCAACTGAACTATTGAAGGAACCAGAAATCCCTGCACCGTATGTGTGGGGATGTGAAATGAACTTTAACCTGGATGGGAACTGAATGGAATTTCAGAATTGGAATGAATGTGCTGAATCCAAAATGGCTTTGTTAATAAATCGAACCGTGTGTGAAAGCACAGGAGTGGAAGTTGATTTATTTCTCAGATGCTATTTGGTTCACTGACAGACAATTCCAACTCTCATTCTCTCTTCAGCTTCTCCATCCATTCCGCCAACGTTAAGGTCTCATGAAGTGTTAATAACACTTTATAATAATGCCTTGGTAAGTCTACACTTAGAATATTGCATCCAGTTTTGGTCTCCATGATATAAAAATAAGATGTTGTCATGCTAGAAAGAGTGCAGAAAAAGACAACGAATATGATTAAGACACTGGAGATTAAAATATCTGAAGAATATTTGCAGGAATTGGGCATGTCTTGTTGAACCAAGCTCAGAACCTGTTTGGAGTGAGTGGCATGCAAATACAATCAATCTATCAATCAATCTATCAATCTATCTATCAATAACAAAAAGAAGGATTAGAGGTGACATGATAGCACTATTTCAATATCTAAGAGGCTGCAACAAAGAAGAGGTGATTGACTATTCTCCAAAGCACCTGAAGAACAAGAAGCAATAGATGAAAACTAATCAAGGAGGGAACCTAGAAATAAGAAATAATTTCCTAATAGTTAGAACAATTAATCAGAGGAACAGCTTGCCTTCAAAAGTTATGGGTTCTCCATTACTGGAAGTTTTTTAAAAGGCTGGACAATCATTTGTCTGAAATGGTATGAAATCTGCTTGAGCAGGGATTTTGAGTAATGTCCCTTCCAACTCTATTATTCTCCTTAACAATGTAATCACATGCTTGTTCTTGAGTCATAAAACAAGAGAACAATACCAGAGCCTGTAGCAATAAAGAAGTTGGTAAAATAGATTTAAGAAATTTTTGTATCTTGAATTACCTTGTAAGGAAATAATTTTGCCAGTATTTTTTTCATTTGAAAAAGAGAGCCCAATGGACTCTATTGCAAAGTGTGTACAAATCAAATAAATGAATGAATGAATGAATGAATGAATGAATAAATAAATAAATAAATAAATAATGGGAGGTGGGGTGAAGGTGAATGTAGTCTCAAAGAGAAAGAAATACAATAGCAAACACGGAATGATTGATCATGTTCTATGGCTTTATAAGGCTGGTTTGCTATGGAGAAAATAAAGTAGAAAACCATGAGACATTTGTATGCAGTAGACTGAAATGAAGGTATTTAGGGATAAGTCCTACAGGAAAAGGACTTTTTTGGATCAAATGACTTTTATTTATCTACTGTCATACTACAAACATTATATCATGCTAATTTAAAGTTTATATAAGAGTTGGTTGATTTACATCACATTAAAATATATTCCATTAGTAGCATTCTCTGGTTACATCATATAATTGCATTGACATTTATTTTTATTACATTAAATAATTGACTGCGGGAAAAGGATTAGATAAATGAGAGCACCAAATGGCAGATAAATGTTATCAAGGTGGTTTAGTGTTACTAAGAGCTGTTTGTTTATACCATTTGAATTGATTGCCTTAGAATACCAAAACTGGAAGCCTGAAAGTGAAAGGACAGTAAGAACATGACTTATTCCTTTTGTAGCTCTCTAAAAGTGAGCTTTAAATGAATAGGCTTCCATTCTATTCAGTATTCTCATTCTTGGGAGTAAGCCCATTGACTAACCAACTTTTGGTTAGACTTGATTTGATTTGATTACATTTATATGATTCCCATCTCCTTGTGTACTCAGGGCAGCGAAAAACAATAAAATATGATACAAAAGTTAAAACCCATAACAAAAAACATTCATCTCACAATCATACCAGTTTGACAGGAGCAAATTGTCAATGCTCAACAGTCTTCCCAGCCCTGCCGGCAAATCCACATTTTTAGGGCCTTTCGGAAGGCCAGGGGAGTGGTGGCAGTATGAATCTCCAGGGGAAGCTGTTTCCAGAGTGCTGGAGCCACCACAAAGAAGGCCCTTCCCATGGTCCCGCCAACTGACATTGTTTGGCTGAGGGGACCCAGAGGAGGCCGACTCTGTTGGATCTGATCAGTTGCTGGGCTGTATGAGGCAGAACGTGGTCCTGTAAGTAATCTGGTCCTAAGCCATGTAGGGATTTATAGGGAATAAACAACACTTTAAATTGAGCTCAGAGATCGACCGGAAGCCAATGCAGCCCATGGAGTGTTGGAGTAATATGGCTGTATCTAGGTATACCCATAATGGCTCACGCAGCTGCGTTCTGGACTAACTGAAGTCTCTGAATGTTTTTCAACGGTAGCCCCATGTAGAGTGCATTGCAATAATTGAGGTGATGAGGGCCTGAGTGACTGTGAGTAGAGACTCCCTATCCAAATAGGGCCACAACTGGCACACAAGACGAACATGTGCGAATGTTCCCCTAACCACAGCTGAGAGATGTTGTTCTAGCCTCAGCTGTGGATCTAGGAGGGCTTCCAAGTTGTGGGCCCTCTCTGAGGGGGGTCAAAGTTCCCCCCCAGGTAATGGATGGACAGGTGGAATTGTCCTTGGGGGGGGGCAAAACCCACAGCCACTCCATCTTGTCAGGGTTAAGCTTGACCTGTTCATGCCCATCCAGACCCTCACAGCCTCCAGGCACCAGCACATCACTTCAAAGATTTGCAAAGATTTGCAAAGCTGTTAATCTGCAGAATATGTCTGTTTCCATGAGTGTAGTCCTAATTTAATCAATTGAATTTTCCTCTGTATAATTTTGTCATAACCTACAGTATTGGCTTCAGTGGAAATAGGAATGGTGATGGTGAGGAGACTCTCATAATCCTAAGTACATAGTACAATTCTAAGTATCATGTTCTTCCTGGTTTTCTGTATTTCTGTATTTATTTTAGTCATATGTTGTTTTGGCCTCTATTCATTTTGAGCTTCAGTTGGGAACGAGCTGTGGTCCTTATCATGGTGTCTCATCCTTTATGAAATGTGTGCCAAAAAGCAAATCCCATATATAATCAGTCTCCTCAGATTCCTTGGGTCAGTAAAAACCTTGAATTCCACTCTGACTTGAAACATTTTCCTCATGTAACATGAATTGCCACTGCTAGACTCCACATCTTAATGAACTTAAGTATTTGTGGTTCTCCTTAAATTCCAATTTTTTATAATGGTGCTGAATTTACAGCTAGTTTTAAAATTATTGTTTTTAAAGAAATATGTAACAATTCAAGCAAGAGTAATGTGAGCGACAAGTACAAATTTTCAGTGAAATTAGCTTTAGGGTTTCTATTGTGATACTTTCCATTTAAAGCCTTTCACAGCAATGTCTTTATCACCAAATCTTTTGATACTTATATTTTTTTAACAGGAGGAAATTCACAGTGCTTGTATGGGCATAGGCTTTCATGGTCAGCATCAATTAAGCAGTGATGTGTTTTGAACTGAATGGCTATGTTGTGCCAGACATCTCACTGGCAGCTGTGGCTGGCATCTTCAGAGGCAGAGTGAGCTACTTGATTGCATTTCTTGGCAGCTCAAAGGGAATTGAATTAGGAACATGGATCAATATTCAGCGCCAGGGTGCATCGCTGCTTGGTTAGCAATGCTTAGTTTCATTTTAGGCTTTGTTTTATTTATCAGTTATGATTTAATGTCTTTAATTGATATGGCAACATGTTATACCCTTGAGCTGTTGCCAGCTGTCCAACACCTTTATGACTGCTTTTGACCTTTTTATATTCCTGTGCAACCTGATCCTCAAAACTAGTTTTCACTCAATGATAAAGCAAGTCATTTAAAAGTGTGTCCAGTCATTGTATTTCATAGATGCTGGAATTGCATATGAATATGCCCATTATATGACTCCATAGTGTCATCCCCAAACCCCCAACACTTTACCCTTAGATTATCTATGGTTGACCTATCCAGATTCCTAAGAGGTCAGTAAGGGGCGAGTACAAGTGCACTAGAGTGCCTTCCGTCCCCTGTCCTATTGCTCTCCTATATCTCCTATACCTTTCTTCTATTCCTATATTTCTTCTTCTATTCTTTCATTGATATGTTCTATTACTGTACCTTCTTTTCTATTATTTCTTAGATATATTTTACTATGAGTATCTCCTCTATAACCTTCATCATGTATTTTACTATGTATATACTGTATAGATATATACCCACTAAAACCCTCATTGTAGATTGGACAAAATAAATAAATAAATCTTATTATTTCCTTATGAGCTAACAGGAAATTACGCAAAGTGCAGAAGTGTTAAGCAAAATAAACTAGAGTGGGAGATCACAGAAAAGAAAAGAAAAACTCAATCTTGTTTAGACCAACTCCAGTCACTACTTCAATCACTATATTACTGTCAGCCCCACTACATAGACCAGGGCACAAAATCAATTTCACAGGAAGATTAGAACTATACTTTATTGAGATAGACTACAATAACAGAATCTTGTAAGCTTGATTGTGGTTTACTTTCTCTACTTCTTAGAGACCATTGAATCAATAAAAATCCTGTCTGAGGTACTTCTGAACACTGTCTTTCTTCCCAGGGCTTAAAGAATTCTTCAGCTCTCTTCATTTATGCTTTATTTATGTTCTTGAAATATTTCTGTCCTTTATGCAATTTCTCCGTACAATTTCTTTGCAAACCATCCTTTCTTCTACTCTGTCCACACACTGATTCATACTTTGCATTTTATTCTTTAAAGTTATCACTTCTTTCTTTGTAAGAATTTTATTAACTCTATCCAGCCATGGCATCCTTGGTCTTCTTCTCCCACTCTTTCTCTATACAGTATCCCACATTTATTCACTCCATTTGAAAAAATTCTACTGATCACCAGTGTTCCCTCTAATTTTTGGGGGTGGGTGGGCGGAAAAGTATAGTGTCTGAGCGGCAGTCCCTTCGGGACTGGGCGGCACAGAAATAATAAACAAACAAACAAACAAACAAATAAAAACCCCACCCTGTTTTGCCTCAGAGAATTTCAAAATAAAATACTGTACTGTGTGTCTATAACAGTGAGCTCATAATAGGGCAACTCTATCAATATCAAAATGCCACTTAAATAGTTGAGCCAGTTTCAAACTAGATTTTGATTTTCTTTCTCTCTTCCTTACTCCCATTCTTTTTCTTTCTCTTTTCTTTCCTCTCTTTTTTCTATCTGTTTCTCTCTCTTCCTCTCTTCCTCTCTCTCTCCTTCCCTCTCACTCTTTCCCTCTTGCCTTCTGGGCAGGTTTGGAAAACTCTGAGTTGATGATGATTTTTAAGTGAGCGATTGCTCACTGCTCAGCTTAGAGGGAACTATGCTGATCACTACTTTTTGTTTTTAATGCAATCTATTCAAATTCTTAACCATCCCTGTGACTAATGATGACACTGGCCAGGAATCAAGGGTGGGCTGCTGCCCAGAAGGGGGGAATGCAGTGGGGTAGCGAAAATGGAGCTCCACCCCAGAGTACCCAATTTGCACTGAAAGATGAAAGAAAATGCAGGGCATCTTGCATAAGCCATGCCCACAGTGTAGTAGTAAAAATTTTGGTAGCCCTCCACTGCAGGAATTATGGATATTGTAATCGAATTATATTTGGTATATATCAGGTTATAAAAGGCTGGTCTACCTTGCAATTGAATGAAGCAAAGCGATAGTTAAAGACAACCACTCAATATTATATATGGGATTTGCTTTTTGCAACACATTTCAAAAGGATCCTGAAAATCTAGCTCATTTCTCTACTTGCATTCCTTTTTATAAGGCTGTTGGTTTTTTTCTGCTTTTTGTTGTTGTTATCTAAAACCATTAACCATGTTAGAAGGGCTTGAAATCTCACTCTGAGAAGCTGTTTTCTCTGATCCTGATTTTCATTTACAGCTGTTCATTTCTACCTGACTGAATTCAAATCAGATACCTTGTGAATAATGAACTTTATACTATATATAACCATCCTCATATGGTATAGCTTAGTCAACATAACAAGAGAAGCTGGGATGTCTCTCTCCGTTGGCTAATATTTCATTGGACTAATAATAATAATAATAATAATAATAATAATAATAATAATAATAATAATAATAATAATAATTATTATTATTATTATTATTATTATTATTAATTAGATTTGTATGTCGCCCCTCTCCGTAGACTCGGGGCAGCTTACAGCAATGATAAAAACAATATATAATGACAAATCTAATAGTTAGAATCTAAAATAACAATAATACATTTAAAAAGTCTAAAAAACAAGAAACCCCAATATATAAAAACATACATACAGTGATATCATACACAAAAAACTACATAGGCAGGGGGAGATGTTTCAGTTCCCCCAAGCTTGACGACAGAGGTGGGTTTTAAGGAGTTGGTCATGTTTCTCAACTGGTGAAAATAATGGCAATAAGAATAACAATGTCGTTATTCAGCTGGAGGAGTGTATAGCATGAATGTTTTATGGAATCATAAGAGGAAAATATATCTTCCAGTAAGCATGGTTTTAGTACAAATGATGGTCTAAGCTGCATATTTTTCCAGGTATCAAAAAACTCTCCAGTAATATAAATAAATAACCTCATTACATGTTAAAGGTCTTAAAATCTTTATCATCCTACTCATGCATGTGCAGACACACATATATGAAGCTTAATTTCAGCTATTTGGATGTGGATAAAGCATTGAAGTTGCAGCTGCTAAAACTAAAGCCTGAGCTGATAAAGGTTTGGCTATGAAACCAGTCATGTAGTATAGAATCTATACATGGTCTAATATTCTTGAATTATGTTAGTACTCTGTACAATCAGTTGGGTTGGCAATATATAAACAAGCTAACAATGAATGTTTGTTTGTGTTGGAACTATAGCTCTAAGAAGTAATGTTGCAAATTAGCATAAGAGGGAGCAAGAAAGCATAATTTCTCTCTCTCTGCTCTCTCTGTTCTTTCTGCTGATTCACTGTGACTGATGTAGTAAGCTTTGTGTTAGCTGATATATTTGTAAGCTGTAATGTATGCCTGCTATATAAGATGAAGACAGGCTTGTAATATTATTATTGTATTGAGAGATATTGATTGATTTGAATGTGTATGACCAGACTGTTTAATTTGACTGTGCTATTTCTAAAGTAAACACTATTTTATACACTTTAATGTATCTGTTTTGTACAACTCAATAATTATATCTCCTGGATATCTGCTGGAATCTCACATTTTCCTCTGTGTATGTTCTTGATAACTCAAGGGTTCTGAACACTCCTTAACAAATTATAATGCTAATCATTACCTTCCATTGCTCATATTGATTTGAGCTGATAGAAACAGGACCCTAACTTCTTAAATATCTGAGTGTTTTTTTTATTCTGCTTTAGAAAATAAATCAATTATTTGATTCACACAAAAGGCTATGTTGTGATCTGGTTTGTTTGATTTAGTTTAGTAACAACAAACCTATATGGTTTATAAGCCATGATTTATGCTTTAGCAGAGTAACAGAATAGCAAAGTTGGAAGGGACCTTGGAGAACTTCTAATCCAATGTATTGCTCAAGCAGGACACCCTATACCATTTCAGACAAATGATTGTCCAGCCTCTTCTTAAAAGCTTCCAGTGATGGAGCACCCACAACTTCTGAAGGTGAGCCATTGCACTGGTTAGGAAAAATGGTTAGGAAATTTCTCCTTAGTTCTAAGTTGCTCTCCTTAAAAGTCTATAGAAATTCTCAGTCATCCAGATCATGGTTGTCCAAAGGTGCTTTTTCAAGAGGCAACTGGACTTTCTTGGGGTTTTTTTTTCTTTGAAGACATTTGATTTCTCATTCAAGAAACTGTTTCAGCTCTGACTGGATGGTGGAAGATGGAGGGATTTATATTCCTTGCAGACAGCTTGGTCACGTGCCTCTTTTTTGAGAGTCATTGAGGCACCTCAAAGAAAAAACAAGAAGAAGCAATGCATTTGGAAGACACAATATTCCAAGTGTGATCTTACTAAGGCTTTATAAAATGTTACTAATGCTTCACTTGATTAGGATTCTATCCATCTATTAACGCAGCCTAGGATTATATTGTAATTTTTGGCTGTTGCTACATGTTGCTGGCTCATATTTAAGTGGTTGTCAGCTAGGGCTCCAAAATTACTCTCACAGTTACTACTACTGAGCCAAGTTTCACCTAAACTGTGTCTTTACATGTGTTTTTTTTCTTGCGTAAGTATAGAACCTTACTTTTCTCTCCATTGAATTTCATTTTATTAGATAGGGCCCAGTGTTCAATGTGTTAGATAGGGCCCAGTGTCTTTGCTTGGTTTAACTGAATAACGACAAGCCAATGTGCTTTACAAGCCATTATTTATGATTTAGCATGTTGAATTAAAAACACTGAGTTAATTTAATAAACCATGATTAAATTAATCATGTATAAATCTAGTTAGTGTATTAGAACTAAGAACATTCCTGCAGAATCAGAACAGAGTAGTCTGTGTTGTATTGCCACCCAGGTTTCTGAGAAACACAATCTGTTTTATTTTCATTTATTTACAAATTTATATCATACATAAGGTCACACACAGACATACACACATTTACACACATAAGCAAGAAACTAGTTAAATTTCTGAAACACCTATCTAAAAAGTCAGCTGTTTAAGCTCACTTCTAACATGTACCAAGAAAACACTATATCTCGAGTTAATTGGTGGAATATTTCACTATGGAAATACATTGTAGAAAAAGCAGTATTTATTGCTAATATTAGATTTATCCAGTAGCATCCCTGGATTGGGGGGCAGGGAGAGGTGAATTATAAATGCCGTGTCACACCAATGTGACATAAGCTTTGTCCCCTTTGTACATGTGTTGTGACAATTTGACAAAAGAATTGGATCTTGTACATGCCTCTGGACATATCTATTTTGTGACCTGCACAAAGTGCTGTATTTAAGAATTAAGAGTTGAGGTGAAATGCACAAGAGTAGGAGATCCTTAAGTGAATTAAGGATCTCCTATGTAAGGAGTTATATAAGAAAATTAAAATATTGGCATGAACTTGGAAGCAAGCAGAAATGTTATGAAGCTATTAAGGACCAGATAGAATGATGGGGCTTTCGTGTGTGTGGGGGGGGGGGGGGGCGCAAAACAGAAGTGAGAATATGTGAGATAGTCAGTTAATAATTAGGTGAGTTTAACTGAGGGATATAATAATTTATAGAAATAATAAATTTATTTTCCATGAAAAAAAGAATCTCTATTAGTGACCAAGAATGTCAGAAGAGGAAATCTAAGATTCTATAGATTATTTCCAAACTTTTTTTCCATAATAAAGATCTGTATCTATAGCAATCAGATAAATATAAATTTTCTGGTCAGATATGCAAATGAAATCCTTGCAGAGCTCTTCATAACTCCAAATATTTGTATTTTAAGACTAAAAACTTAACCAAATATTGGCTGTCAACAGAACCAGCCGTAGGAGGGGAGGGGTGACAAAATAGATTTGTCTTTTTAAGTTTCGTGTGTGTTCTGAACATTGTTTAGATGTAAATGCATTGTCAGTTGTTATTGTTTTAATGTATATTTGTAAATAAAAAATATTTTCAAAAAAAAAAGAGACAAAAAACATACCCAAAACATGTACTATTAGAGAAACTAATTTACAGAGATCCCTACATTAGGAAAATACATTCCAAAATATTCATTGCACACGCGCACACAAAAATATATGTTTTCATTTGTAACTTCAAACAAACAGAAGGAAAATTGGAGGGAATGTATTTAAGATTGAAAAAGAAAAAAGAAAAAGAGAGAGAGAGAAGCTGAACATGACACATTTGCTTATACTGAGCCAAGAGATAGTGACACATATGAGCCTTTGCAATTTCTTTTAAGCACTACTAGTAGTATAAGGAATCAGTTTTTGTCTGTAGCTAGTTCTTGGTTTGGACTTGTCAGCATTTACCATTCTGATCACTCTCACAGCTATTTAAATCAATAGATATCAGGATTGCCAACACAGACAACTGTATACTTATTTTCAAACCCTTTTGTCATAGTATCAGTGAAACCTTACATTCTCATTCTGCAGATAATACCTCAATTGCTTGGGGGTTCTGCACAGCGAGTTAGATAGGTGGTAACTAAAAGAGTCACAGCATAATAGGAAAAATAGAATAGCAAGGTGGGAAGTAACTGGGGTTTTGTTTTGTTTTTTAATCTCTGTATGGAGGTTTTTCCCTGTGCTCTATTCAGGCACAAATTGCTCGTAACAATTGTTCCCATTCCCTATTATTAATCATATCTGATCGAATTTACAATCAAATTAATAAAGGCTTCCAGCCCTGTTTTGTGTGAGTACTTTTTTTCCACAATTGTTCAGCAATTAGACTATTAATTGAAATAAAACCCACTGTATTTGATGAAATAAGAATAAGGGCATTTTAGGTTAAGCTTGTTTCAGTTGTTGAATGGATACTGTGCATTCATGTGTCCTGTTTCTTTTATGCCTTTTTCTAAGTGACACGTTAGCAGCTGAAACCTCCCAACATTATCAAACTTCTGTTATAAATGCTTATAGGCAAGATGCTGTATTGTGTTCAAATGTCAGGAAGTGGTAATAAGTGGCTTAACTAACAAATGTGTCACATATAAATGGATTAAAATGGGGGTATATTTAGCTTTGTATTTAGTAATACAAATTTCTAATCTGCAATGCTTTCAGAAGATTATGTATGCAAATACAGAATAATAAACACACTGAATGCTGCTGAGTCCTCCTAAATGCTACTGTAGCTAATACACAAGCACAATTATCAATAACTCAGTGGGGAAAATAAATCTGTGCAATGATTTGGTTAAAGAGTGTTTGGGTAAGCTTATTTTTGATAAACCCTCAATATTGTATCGGCATTTTAAAATACAAATTCTGAGTTGCAGAAAGAAGGCCAGAGGTTTAGTGTGTATACATAGAAACATAGAAGACTGACGGCAGAAAAAGACCCCATGGTCCATCTAGTCTGCCCTTTACATATTATGAATTGCATTTATATGCTTTCTTTTATGCCAAAAATTCAGAGTGAAATATATAATTATTGCACAAAACAACATACAATATATCCTCACAGTTTCTGCCAAGTTAAAACAAACTAAAATACACTGCTCAAAAAAATAAAGGGAACACTTAAACAACACAATATAACTCCAAGTAAATCAAACTTCCACTTAGGAAGCAACACTGATTGACAATCAATTTCACATGCTGTTGTGCACATTCAACTTTGTACAGAACAAAGTATTCAATGAGAATATTTCATTAATTCAGATCTAGGATGTGTTATTTGAGTGTTCCCTTTATTTATTTTTTTGAGCAGTATATATTGATTGCCCTAAGTTTAATAGGAAGGAATGGGCTGTGTATGTTTGAAAGCAATTTAGAAGACATTCTGTGGACCTTATATGAACCCAGTACTTTTTTGGAACGTGTTAAAATAGTTGTATTTTTAAAGCTTTTCTGTAATGCTGAAAAGAAATACCTGCTTTAATGAGCTGGCTTATAAATGCAGTAGTAATAATTAGTATTAACAGTTAAAACAGATAACTATTTTTAGGTCCATGCAGAAGCTAGAAAGGATGTGCTAACCTTTATGCGTTTATGCAAATTCTAAAAGAGTTTTTCCAGATAATTTCTAAAGAAGGCATCACAATAGCAACAAAAATAATACATTAAAATTAAAAAAATACATTAAAATTGCATGTATCTCAATATGTTGGGGCAGCTAGTCCTTGTGATGAAATAAATTGGGTTTTGCTACTTTAATCTAGGATGTATAAAACTTTACCACTGATAAATGCATTTGATATTTGAATACCATTCTGGAGAATAAATTAAAGTACAGATAAAAATAAAGCATGGCTCACCTATTCTGCTTTCTAGATTGACCACTACATTATATGACCTCTTATATAGAGATATAATATTTCTTAATTTAAGAGGGCAATCTTGCTTTTCTTTGTTCCATGTACAAGCAGATTAGTAGAGCTATGAATCTTGTTATATACTTTCTATTTACTCATTTGGCCTTCTTCTATTCACTCAATATCTCATATATGAATTAAGTAATAGTTTCATAGTTCATAATTTCCAATATTGTGCAGTTAAATTGTTCTGCGTGCAGCATTCATTGGCATTGTAAAACGAGCTTGTTTGCCTTCAAAGAGCTACTGCTCGCTTTTTAAACACCATACAACCATATTTTAGGATTTAAGAGCCATTAAATACTGTATTTTACAGACTTCTGGAAATTGGAGATGAAGCTTTTGCAAGTTACAAGGTAGTACTGAGGAAGAGAGACTTCATAGAAAAAGAAACTTTAAGTGAGAAAACTCTTTTCCCATTGAACCATGGTGGGGTAGATAAAATAAGATTGAATTGCTTGTGATTGCAAGATTTTAGGAGGCCCACAAACTCTGAATATACCTGATGGCCACATAGATTTTGAAAAGCGGGTGTGTTAATAAAGTCATCAGTTTAATAACCAAAGCAAAACAATTTTGGGGATATTAATAAAAGCACAGCATGGAAGGAAGCTAACCAGCAGCAAGGTAAATTAGAACCCCCCCTCTGCCCTACTCTATTCCTTTTTCATCCAAAATTCGGTCATACCTGCAATATCTTATCAACATAGCAGCTCAACTATGCTCTGGTGATTTAATGGTCAAATAATAAATATTATTCTATTTATTGCACTATTCTATAGTTCTGTTGATCTCCTCAAGTCTTCTAAATAGGACCATGCTGTTGGGGATTCTGGAAGTTGGAGCCCGATTTACTTACAAGGCACATGTTTGAAAAAGAGAGTGGTAAATCTTATTTCATTTTTCTTTCATTCTTCTACTAAATTAGTAGACCAGCGAAATACTGTGGATATAATATAATATAATGGAACAGCTTGCCTTCGGAAGTTGTGGGAGCTTCATCACTTGAGACTTTCAAGAAGATATTGGACTGCCATTTGTCAGAAATGGTATAGGGTCTTCTGCTTGAGCGGATGGTTGTACTAGACCAGTGTTTCCCAACCTTGGCATCTTGAAGAGATCTGGACTTCAACTCCCAGAATTCCCCAGCCAGCATTCGCTGGCTGGGGAATTCTGGGAGTTGAAGTCCAGATCTCTTCAAGTTGCGAAGGTTGGGAAACACTGTACTAGACAACCTATAACAGTTATGGTGAACCTTTTCTGGTTCGTGTGTCAAAAGGTTGTGTGGGGTGTGTTAGCATGCATGCACATGCCCACACTCCTTCCCACATGAGTACGGGCCTTTCTGATGCCTGGTAGGCAGCCATGGGTTCATATGACCCATACCCATATAAACCCACTGCTTTTGTCTGATTTTTCCCCCCTGGCATCTCCATATCAGAAGAAGCCCCCCCCCCCCTGCCATCTTAATGCTTTAACCTTTGTCTATAGCACAGCTGAGGGCTTCTACCACACAGAGATGCCAGGGGAAAAAATTGCCACAAATCAGTGGGTTCATACCCGTACGGCTCTACCCCCTCCACTGCTGCTAGATTTTAAAAAATGCCCAAATACACAAACTGGAAGTCTGTTTTTTTGAACTTCCAGTTTGTCCATTTGGGGATTTTTTTTGCATCTGGAGCTTCGTGGAAGCTTACCACCTGAAGCGTCTGGAGGAGGAAACGACCTTTCCAAAGGCCAAAAATCAGATGGCTAGCACATGCATGCGTGCTGGAGCTGAAACATAGAAAAGTTTCATGTACCCTCCCATATGACTCTATGTGCCGCCTGTGGTACGCGTGCCATAGCTTCGCCATCATGGTCCTATAAGGTCCCTTTCCAACTCTGTAAATATAGTTTGAACTATACTGGGGTTTATTTGGACAGTGTTATTTCAACTTCTCAACAGTTTGCTCTAGAATAAAAGCATACAAGGAATAAGTGTCCATTTAAATTTCTCCTTAGCTCGAAAGAACACAATTCACTGTCATCTTAATTAATTTTTATGGATTATTTTTCCTAATTGGAGTAGGTTAATAATGAAAGTCTGGCTGATGAATGTGCTTTAGCAGGCATCACTTTGATACTTGTCTAGTTGATAAATGGACAGATAGGCTATAATTAACCCCCTGATATTATATGCTGGATTGACTATGTGAAAAAAGAAGTACCTGAACATCCCTGAAGTCATCAGCTTACCTTTTTAGAAAGTTAATTGACTTTATTTTAAAATGGATTTGGAATATCTGCGGCAATAAAGATAGAAAATTAAAAGGCTGGCAAGGGTCATTATATTATTTTCCTGTAGATATTATTCTTCATTGGATTTCAAAACACTTCATCCGATAATGGATATAAACTTGTTTCATTATCATTTCCTCCTGGGCCCTTTACAGTGGGTTTTTTTTTGCATTTACCCTTTCTTTCTCTTTTTTTATTAAATGGGAAATAATGTGGTCAATGCATGCTTTTGCCACTATTGTGCACAAAGCAGCATGAGTTCACAATCTCAAAACTTTCAGTGGGAATTATTTCTTCTTACTTTAAAAGGCAAGTGCATGAATAAGCATTTGGAACAAAGCTGTTTTCCTTTTGCCTGATGTTAGCTTCTTTTCATGGTGTAAACTAAGAGAAGTGAGGCAGAATTATTGGAAAAATCTCTGGGGCTTCCTGGAGTGCTTGCAGTGATGATGGGTGCAAGGTTTGCCCCCTTTTCTTTAAAAGAAGTTCAGTAAAACTTACCAACTTGCATTGAAGCTCGGTCAATAGCTCTAAAAAGTATAAATGATATCTTGCTATAAAGTTTGGGGCTTCACGTTCTATTTATCTTGTCCTATCATAGACCTGCTAAGTAGGAGCAGTTTCTTTCTGACATTATCCGGAGTCAGATTTTATTTGATTTGGTTTGATTTTTATGCCACCCTTCTCCTTAGACTCGGGGCAGCTTACCACATGTTAGCAATAGCACTTTTTAACAGAGCTAGCATATTGCCCCCAAAGTTTTACCCACCTCAGAAGGATGGAAGGCTGAGTCAACTTGAGCCGGTGATGAGATTTAAACTGCTGACCTACAGGTGTACAGTCAGCTTCAGTGACCTAGAGTACAGCGCTCTACCTGCTGTGCCATCCCGGCTCTATTTAACTAGATATACCCAGTTCCTTAAACCGTTCTTCATGTGTTTTAGCCTCCAGTCATCTTTGTTGCTCTTCTCTGCACTCTTTCTAGAGTTTCAACATCCTTTTTACATTGTGGTGACAAAAACTGAATGCAGTATTCGAAGTGTGGCCTTACCATGGCATAATAAAGTGATCTTTATTCTATCCCTCTGTTAATGCAGCTTAGAACTATGTTGTCTTTTTGGCAACTGCTGCACGCTGCTGGGTCATTTTTTTTTATTATTATTATTATTATTTATTATTGTTTATTAGATTTGTATGCCGCCCCTCTCTATAGACTCGGGGCGGCTTACAGCAATGATAAAAACAATATATAATGACATATCGAATAGTTAGAATCTAAAATAACAATAATACATTTAAAAAGTCTAAAAACAAGAAACCCCAATATATAAAAAACATACATACAGTCATATCATATACAGAAAACTACATAGGCAAGGGGAGATGTTTCAGTTCCCCCACGCTTGACGATAGAGGTGGGTTTTAAGGAGTTTACGAAAGGCAAGGAGGGTGGGGGCAGTTCTAATCTCTGGAGGGAGCTGATTCCAGAGGGTCGGAGCCACCACAGAGAAGGCTCTTCCTCTGGGTCCTGCCAAACCAACCATATTTAAATGGTTGTCCACTAGGATTCCAACAGTTACTACTATTGAGCAAGGTACCTTACTTTTTTCACCATTGAATTTCCTTTGTTAAATAGTGCCCAAAGTTCAAGTCTGTCAATATCCTTCTATATCTTGAGCCTATCTTCTCGAGTGTTGGCTATTCCTGCCAATTGGGTACCATCTGCAAATTTGAAGAGTTCTTCATCTGTCCCCTCTTCCAAGTCATTAGTGAAGTTGTTGTAGAGTACTGGTCCTAAACCAGAGCCTTGTGGAACTCTACTACATACTTCCTCCCATGCAGATGCAGTTCCATTGAGCACTACATGTTGAGTGTGGTTGGTCAGCCAGTTTTGAATCCATCTAGTGGTGGGGTTGTCTATATTTTGTGATCTTTGGTCTTGAAACCTAGAGTATTACATAAAGCTTTGAGATAATTGCATGACTGTAGGTCGGTCACTGGTGGATACTGCTAAGACCAGATTTCATGTCTCAGGTTAGCAGTGAGGTTTGTTGAACACCCTTGGAGAAATCCCTCAAATCTTGGCTTTTAAGGAAGCGTGATTAAGCTAACCCATCTTGCAAGTGTAGAGTGGAAGCAAGATGGTGATGTTGTTTCAAAGAAAGATTACAAAGATTGGGAACTACTACTTAAATACTCTGAGAATATGTCACGGAATAGAACTGGGTAATGTTTTGGATTTGAGCCGGGGTGGCGCAGCAGGTAGAGCGCTGTACTGCAGGCCACTGAAGCTGCCTTGTAGATCTGAAGGTCAGTGGTTCAAATCTCATCACTGGCTCAAGGTTGACTCAGCCTTCCATCCTTCCGAGGTGGGTAAAATGAGGACCCGGATTGTGTTGGCAAAATGCTCGCTCAGTTAAAAAGTGCTATTGCTAACATGCTCTAAGCCACCCTGAGTCTAAGGAGAAGGGCGGTATAAAAATTGATTGATTGAATGAATGAATGAATGAATGAATGAATGAATGAATAAATAAATTTGTGCATGATTGTATGGAGGCAAATGTAGCAACTATTTGCAATATTTTAAAGAAGCTAGGCCTTTTCCCAGGATAAAAAGTTGCAGACAACTCCATTGTATGCTCCAAAACACTTTTTAAAAAATCAAATCATTGCACACCACTGATGTGGAAAACATTGTAACATATCTGCATTCTTTGTAAGTAATAATAAAAAGAGCAATCATACTTTGCAGCTTATGCCTCCTTTTTGTTTTGGCGTTTATTTGGCCTTTTACAATTCAATGCTAGATGATGGGGTAGAGGATGTAACTCCTCTAAATGCACCTGGCATGCTTTCCCTTTCCTACTGTGCAAATTGATTTTTGTGAGTTTCTCTTCAAATTGATGTTCCAAAGCTCTTTCCTGAAATTGGGGTGGGGGTGGGGATTTAAAGAGCTATCGAGCACAATGGAAGAATGTGAAATCACTCACAGGGAGATTATAAACATATCTTAGCCCAAAACATTGGGTTGTGCTAGATTGGGAGTGACACTATAAATTTCTGTATGTAAGAAATCCACATTAAATATTAAATGTTCTTTGACACTTCTGGGGAAAGTATTGATTTGAGGGGTGGGGAAGTGGGTGGATAATTTTCTAGTGACACAAAATCTATCCAAGTGTGTTATTCCTTTGGCTAAGGTGAGACTTATCTAGGCACCTGGTGTGCTTTTGGGTAGCAGCCAGAGGCATCAATAACTGCATGGTGGTATGGCTTCAAGAATACTGTTGTTTAGAATTAGAACTGAACTAAAAACTACAGTGGTACCTCTACCTACAAACAACTAAACTTACGAACTTTTTTAGATAAGAACCGGTTGTTCAAGATTTTTTTGCCATTTTCCACTTACAAACTTGAGCCTCCGAAACTGTAACCGGAAAAAGCAGAGAGAAGCCTCCATGGGGCCAATTGCACACAATACTTTTTGTTTTTACACTGATTCCTATGGGAAAAATTGCTGCTTCTTACAAACTCTTCTACTTAAGAACCTGGTCACGGAACAAATTAAGTTTATTTATTTATTTATTGTGAGAGTTGAAAGGGACCATGCAGGTCATCAAGTCCAAACTCCTGCCTGAGCAGGAATCCTAAAGCACCCCAGCCAAATGGCAGTCCAATCTCCTCCTGAAAGTGTCCAGAGTTGGGGAGTTCACAACCTCCGCAGGCAGGTTGTTCCACTGGTTGATTGCTCTGACCGTCAGGAATTTCTTCCTTACTTCTAGGTTGAATCTCTCCTTGGTCAGCTTCCAGCCATTGTTCCTTGTCCCGCTCTGGTGCTCTGGAGAATAGAGTGGCCCCCTCCTCTCTGTGGCAAACCCTCATATATCTGTATACAGCTATCATGTCCCCTCTGCCCCTCCTTTTCTCTAGGCTATCCATGCCCAGTTCCCGCAATCTCTCTTTATAAGTCTTGGTTTCAAGTCCCCTAATCAAGTTCATAAGTAAAGGTACCACTGTACTTCCATATTCTAATAAAAGTTTGAGCAGTCTTCTTTAAAACACGCTTGCTTCATTTATTTTAGACAACCTTAGTCTAGCATGACCACATTACACATGGTAATTTACCCAATAACTTACCGTATTTTTTGAAGTATAAGATATACCGGAGTATAAGATGCACCTTAGTTTTGGAGGAGGAAAATATATCCCAGAAGAAAGGATTGGTGAACCACTTCCTTATTGCTACCAAAGAAACTACCCAACCCTGTCCATGAAATCATCAAGAATTAGGCTCAGCTTAGGAAACTATCATTTAATATTTTCTGCACATGTCCTCAAACTGTATCTTGGGGACCAAGAATGTGTAATATAGTAGTTTGCAGTGTCATAGTGTACAACACTTCTGTTCGTGCTATATTTATTTAGGATACTAATTTGATACTGATGATATTAGGGAATATTGTGCAAACAAATCAAAGCAGGAAGCACAAGACTCAACCTCTTGATCATTATAGTGTGGCCAGACTTTCTCTATTCTACTAAAAAGTTTTAAAATGTTATTATTAACATTATTAAAAAGATCCCTAATGGATAATAGAGGTCAATGTTTATAAGCCCATCTGGTATCATCCGTGGCAGATGGGCGATTGTCATTTGGAGTAAATTGTAACAAGCATCAATTTAGACATAGAAAAAAATAGCTATGTAGTGTGTCTATGGAACTGAAACCTGACAAGAATATAATCTAAATAAATGGTAATTTGAGTTTAGTTGATTAATATATGCAGGACAATACATTTAATTATGTATGGAAGGGCAAATATGAATTGGTGATGCATAGCTTATTATGGGAAACACCCAGGGATGGTCTTCCAAAATTTTAGCAAGATGTTTTCTGCCCCGTTGCTGGGTGGGCATGTCCATGGTGGGCTTGGCCTACTAGACCTCCTGCACCATGGTGGAGAGGAGCATTTTTGTCCTCCCTGGACTCTGGAGACTTTGGGAGGTTAAAAATGGCATCCCCAGGCTCCGGAGGCTCTCTGGAGGCTGAAAATGGCCTTCCCAAATTTCTGGTAGGCCTGTTTTTCACCCTCACAAACTTCCCTGTGTGTCCTACACATACGTGTATCCAAAATGGGCCATGTAATTACTTCTGGGAGGGGTGGGCAGGGCCAACCGGGAGTGGGATTTTGGGGTTCTCCGAACTGCACAGACTCTTAACTAGAGATTCTCCCAAACCCCTGTGAGCCTCCAGCAGCCCACCCTGGAAACAACTCCAGCATGAATAGCTAGAATGACAATGAGGTCAAAGAATGAATAACTTGAATGAGAATGAGGTGAAAGCATGTAGGAGGAAAATAGACTGGGTTACTCAGAGATCCAAGTATGAATAAAAATGTTCAAGTGTGTACTTGGAGAAACATTGTTGGTTTTCAAATAAATGATATATATCTATTCATATGTACGCTTGAAGAGAGAGAAAAATATGAATTTAATGGTTTAAATTGAGAGATTGAATTGGTGAAAAATATGTGTGGATAAGAGATTCTACATGTGGAACGGATTATAGTTCAGCAATGTTCATAATAGAACTTTGGGAGATATGGACAAGAAAGAAATTAAAATAAATGAAAGAAAGGGAAAGTATAACAAATACAGAAAGAGGAAAAAAAAGGTTTTTTTTTAAAAAAAGATACCTTCAGACAGATTAATTGCCAAGCAGAATGAAGGAAAATGAATATAACGAATAAAGATGGAGAAACTGCTTGAAACAGTTCTATTTAAAAAATCTATTATGTGTAATAGAAAAACAATCCCTTCGCACTCTTATGGGTGATCTGTGTCTTCCTCAGTCTCAGGTCCTGCACTAAAGGTCAGGGAATTAGAGGGTTTGTTTTTCACAGGATCTTAGCTGTAATTAGCCCTGTGCTCTTCTGGACAGAGAGCTCTGGTATTGCTGAAATCTGGTGGATTTCAGATTTCTTCGAGAGTTACAGCTCCAAGTGCTCTCCTTTGGCCTTTACTTTCCACATCCTCTCCAGTAAAATGTTGATTTGGAACTGTGTGAAGAGGGTTAAAGCAAGGAGCCTCCATCACAGGTTCAGCAATTATAATATTTTTTTTTTAAAAAAATCACATGAAACTGAAGTGAGACAATGCTGAAAACAGTATTTGAGATCTGTGTATGAATGACAATGATCTGTCAAAGCTAGAACAAATGCTATGAATGCTACTATTCAAGAAAAAAATGATGGAAAATCAGGTAGCGAGTTCTGTGAAAATGTTGAAAAATTGTAAAGTTTCAGGCCTACAGTGTTATTGGTGAAATATTAAAGTACTGGTTTAATTTTCTTACAGAATGGCTATGTGACTTGTTTAAAATCTGTGTGAAGAATGCATTTGTGGCAAACTATTGAAAAAAACACCTTTTTTGTTCTCGTACACAAAGGGGAAGTAGCAGGATTGAATCCAATGATTTGCTAAATGTGGCTGGAATGGAGTTTCTCAGAGTTCTGACAGATATACATAATGGGGAAAAAAATAGAAAGAAGAATGAAACTTTTATGCTGGGCAAGAGAGACCAAATTTCTATTTGTTAGCAAGACACTGAGAAATGTATGAACTTGTATATTGAATTAGAGAAAGCGCATGGTAAAGAAAATTGAATTGAATTATGGAACATTTTCCGTAAAAGCAAAATAGTTCAACCCTGAGTAGGGAATAAGTTAAGGATATGCAATAGCCCCTTGAAATTTAATGCATTTAATTATCACACATGCCTATGACTATACATGGGGACATGCATCAGAATGTACTTCTTTTATAGCAGACAGTGCTATCATCTTGGCTAAGAAACTAAGATACCTGCAGGGAATATGGGTTAGATTGTGTGATGCAATGGCAAACAAGGGTAGTTATGTTTGGCAGGCAAACTGATGAATAGTTTCAAGTTAATGAATATTCATTAAAACAACAAAAT
Organism: Erythrolamprus reginae; assembly: GCF_031021105.1. NCBI lineage: Eukaryota > Metazoa > Chordata > Lepidosauria > Squamata > Dipsadidae > Erythrolamprus > Erythrolamprus reginae. The sequence continues at coordinate 378,867,072 of NC_091950.1, read as the reverse complement.
GGCAGTATATTACAGTGTGCTCCTGCCCCCTTTGTTATGGAGAAGTGATAATTTAATCTATCAGGATAAGGTTGGGAATATGTTGAATTGAGTGGTAAGGAAATACTTAAGAAGCATATGTGGTAAAGCAAGAAGAGATGAGGCAAAGAATGAGTAAATACTGGAAAAAAAGTAAGTTAAACATTTAAATGAATTACCATCATGTAAGAAAGATATTGGCCATATAGAGTGAATAATGCAGATACAATGGTCCCTTGACTTTCACGGGGGATACATTCCAAGACCGCCCACGAAAGTCAAATTTCCATAAAGTGGAGACGCTCCCTTCCTTCCATCCTTCCTCTCCCTCCCTCCCTCCTCCATTCCTGGTTTTACTTATACCCAGAACCTGCAGGGGCAATGGGGTGGCAAGCTGGGGGCTTTGCTGCGCTACCTGCCAGCGTCTCCCATGGCGGTGGCAGCAGCACCGGTGCTCAGGGTCAGGGCAGGTGAAGGGGAAGCTCAAGGCAAGAGGGATCCAGGCCAGAACTCGAAGCTGGGATTCCAGGCTGGTCAGCTGGGAGGTCGGATGCTACACTAAAGGAAGATGGTGAGCAGCAGTAAGCGATGGTGGTGGAAAAAGAGGCAGCTGCGCCCTTTGGTACTTGAGGTAACACTGAACTGTGGGGGGAGGCTACCGGAGAGTTGTGACAGGCCCACCGCAAGCCATCCCCACGATTAGCACGTGGCCCCCTGACCCAACAATGCCCTCAGCTCCTCCCTCCTCGGGCGAGGTAGGGTGGTCTTGTCCACCCACAAGGCTCAGCTTCAAGTGGAGTGTACCAGCACTCCAAGAATTAAAGGGGAGGGATCGGGAGGCTGGGGCAGAAGCGGGCGAAACCACGGGTTTTGAAAACCCGTGGAATAGCCTTTCCATGAAAGTCGGACCCGTGAAAGTCAAGGGACCACTATATAAGAAGAGTGAAAGGAATGAGAGGTAGTCCTTGATTTGCGACCACAATTGAGCCCAAGTTTCTACTGTTAAGTGAGATATTTCTTAATTGAGTTAAGCCCCACTTTATGACTTTTCTTGCCACAATTCTGAATGACTGAAGTGAATGACTGAAGTTGATAAGTTAGTAACTAGATTGTTGAGCCAGAAGGTTGCAAAAGGTGATCCTATGATCTTGTGACATTGCAAACATTGCCAAGCACCTGAATGTTGATCACATGACTATGGAGATGTTGCAAAGGTCGTAACTAGGAAAAGCTAAGTCACATTTTTCAGTGCCGTTTGAATGGTCATTAAATGAATGTTATAAGTCAAGGGTTACTTGTATAAGAACCAAAAAAGAGTAGTGGGATAGAGTTGATGAGATCCTCAAAAAGTGGAGCAAAAACAAAAGTAAAGATAGCAGTATGTGGACATTGTAAAAGTAAGGGTGATTTGCAATGATAAAAAGATATAGAAAGGCTCTGTTGCCCTTTGTTTAGCATTTCTTTACTTTTTCCTGTGCTTTGTTTAACGTTATTTATCCCAAGAGTAAACATGGTGCTAATATAAATAAAACAGTGACCCTGATGCATGATGTCCAAAGTAGGATGATATGATGAAGCTGAAATGGTCCCTTCATTTATTCATGTCCTGCAATTTTGTATCTTAATGGTGTGAGGAGTTAGCACCCACCCCTCTCCTAGAAAAATGAAATATCCTAGGAAATATTAAAAAGGCAGAATATTATATAGAACCGTATTGGCGAACCTATGGCATGCCTGCCACAGATGGCACGTGGAGCCATATTGGAGGGCACATGAAACTTTGCTCTGTGTCAGCTCAGTGTACATCTGTGTGCTGGCCAGATGACTTTTGGCCTTGGGAAAGACTGTTTTGCCCTCCAGAAGCTTCAGGGAAGCTTCCCTGAAACCCCAGAGGGGAAAAAAATGCCCAATGGACAAATCGGAAGTTTGGAAAAATGCAGTTCCGATTTGCCATTGTCCTATTTTTTGCACTTTGGAGGGTTCAGGGAAGCTTCCTCAAGTGCAGAAGCCCAGAGTGCATAAAACAGCACAATAGGGAAAACCAGAAGTGCATTTTCCAAACTTCCAGTTTGCCCATTGTGCTGTTTTTTGCATTCTGGAGCTTCAAGAAGCTTCCCTGAACCCTCTGGAGTGCAAAAAACAGGACAATGACAAACAAGAAGTGTGTTTTTCTGAACTTTTGATTCTGTTTGGGCATATTTTTTTTCACATACCAGGTTTCAGTGCACATGCATGGGGGCAGCACCAGGGGTTTTTTTCCCCATATGCATGGGGGAGGAGGGAAGGGATGTGGCCACATGCATGCATGCTAGCACACCCACACACACCCTTTAGACCCACAAACCAAAACTAGTTCACCATCATTGATATAGAATATCCCCGGAAATATGCTTTTTAGGCAGAAAAAAGATTCAGTAGCTTCCACCTTTTTCAATGTGCTACCAAGGAATGGCCCAGCTCACTCATCCTCCCAAATTGTTAATAACCTGGACCAGTCTATTGTATATAACAAAGATCTACCTCCTTCAGACCGCCATATTAGGAATCGCCCAAAGTGCTTTCATTGCACCATCACCCAGCAAGGCTCAACCAAACTTGTACTCAAAAACACAGCCTATAGGGTTGCCTCTGCATGGCCTCAAGGAAGTTAGACAGCCAATCAGAATGCATTTTTTGCACAGGAGCAGAAAGCCCCTGGGAAGAGGCCTAAAAGAGGGCATAAAACAAGGAACTCTCAGCATCTTAGCCCATTTTCTCTTCACCCAACATCTGGAAGTATGTGATCCACCTTTTCTATTCAGGAAGCTCATGCCATGTACTCTTGTTCTCCATTAAACCTTCTTTCCAAGCAACTTCCATGAATCCAGTGTCTTTTTCCCACTTGGAATTGAATCCAGAACAATATTCCCTACAACAATTGAAAGTGGATTATTTTCTGAGCAGACATGTAAATCATTGTGCACTGAATTACACTGTGCAGATAACCATGGGCTTTTTTAAAAAAAATACTTGCATTTTCTTGATTTTTATTTGGCTGGGCCATGTTCTCCATTTTCCTCTGCAATTCCTACTGTTGCTTGTGGAGCTCAATTTTGACAGTGTGGATAATTAATTGTCAGAATTCATGGTCACAGGATGGGATCGTGGGTAATTAAACAAACATTAGATCTATCAATATGTACCAATTCTGGATATCGGTGTTAGCAGCAATCTAAATTGAACAAAGGCAGGAGATGATTATCTGTCTCATGACCTCCTTGTAGTCTCCCTAGAAGCACCTGATTGAATACTATAATGAGCTGTATGCTAAGTTTGGTAGCCATTTGTTCTGATCTTGTGCACCTCTATTCATGTTTTTTACCTCTTTGGTTTGTGCAGCACAGCTGGATGTTAAAGTCATAAAGGAGGGCTTAGAGTAGCAATTATAGAGCTTCCCTTTGAGAACTTCCAGATGGTAATCTAAATTAGGGTTGCCATCTAATTAAAGAAAATTCAATCAGTGTATTGTTTGAGTTGGTTTCCTTATTCCAGTGTACATGTTTGACTACAGTATATCAATAACCCTGAATGGGAAATGTTTTGTTTTTAAACTATACATGCAGTTGTCATCCATTGCCTCTTGAAAAAAGCATTTACTCATACATGACTAAGAAGGGTTACAAACTGTATTCAAATATTAGTATACATTATGTATTAATTGTGAACCTAGTGCACCCAGTTGCCTACTTAATCTCCCCTCTATTTCTTATCTGTAGGCGTGCTTTTGATTTCAGTCTCTCATAGTTCACTGTTGCACCCAATTTCTAAATTATAATGAAGACTTTATTTATTGATTGATTGATTGATTGGATTTGTATGCCGCCCCTCTCCGTAGACTTGGGGCAGCTAACAACAATGATAAAAACAGCATGTAACAATCCAATCCAATACTAAAATAACTGAAAAAAACCCTTATTATAAAAACCAAACATACACACAGACATACCATGCGTAAATTGTAAAGGCCTAGGGGGAAAGAATATCTCAGTTCCCCCATGCCTGACAGCAGAGGTGGGTTTTAAGAAGTTTACGAAAGGCAAGGAGGGTGGGGGCAATTCTAATCTCTGGGGGGAGTTGGTTCCAAAGGGCCGGGGCCGCCACCGAGAAGGCTCTTCCCTTGGGTCCCGCCAAACAACATTTTTTAGGTGACAGGACCCGGAGAAGGCCCACTCTGTGGAACCTGACTGGTCTCTGGGATTCGTGCAGCAGAAGGCGGTCCCTGAGATAATCTAGTCCGGTGCCATGAAGGGCTTTATAGGTCATAACCAACACTTTGAATTGTAAGTTTTCTTCAAGCAAGCTAGCTTCCCAACCTATAATATGAAGCCACTCTGTTTTAAACAATCCATAGTTTTGTCACTTCGATTGGATAGTAGAAGGGTGGAATTTTTAATGAAAAAAGCTGATTGTTTTGTATTACATCCGCTGAAAAGCTGCAGGAATTTTTTAAATGAAAGATTTCACTAACAATTAAAAGAGAAGAGATCACTAATGCTATATTTCTTCTATTATTAGCTGGTTTTTTATTAGTATTTAAAAATATTCAATTACTTTGGGAATAACATTGGTAAGCAGTTCAGTCACTAATTATAAAACATGATAGCACGGAAAAAGACCTACCCCCATCCCCAGTCTAGATTGGTCCTGGCAAACGAATGAAACAAACAAAATGTTAAAAAGTTATGTAGTTACTTACCAAGCCCATCTAAATTATATTAAAGTATAAAGTATAACAAGGCATGTCACAATTTTGAGCACTCTTAGTGTTTGAAATTGAAAGTTGAAAAAATTTGACATGGTCTAGACTGGGCGTGAGGGACATAATGCTATTTGCATCCTGACATCACACAAATAACATGAATTATGTAATTTTATACCAGGATCATAGCATCTTGATGCAACAGTGACAGACTGGTATCAAATGTCTATGGGGCTAGCCACCTAACTTCATGCATAACTTTTTCTCTTAGCTTTAAGAAAATGTTGATTCAATCAAAGGCTAATTAGAAAAAGGCAAAGTCCATCTGAGGGATCATTAGGAATGAAAAACAAAATGAAAGCTACCATTATTATTTTTACACGCATGTAAATTGCAATCATCATGGTATTTGGGTTGCTACATCTCTGAATAAATATTGAGAAAATAAAAAAAATGTAGGAAGAGAAAATTGAAATGTTCAAGAGACTGGAATAAGTCACCTAAAAGTTACATTATTTGAGACATTTTGAAAGGCAACTGAGCATATAAAAATGTGCATGCTATGCAAATTAAGGATCATCAGGCATAATTACAAAGAGCGACTGATTTAGACCAATACCAGTTATGTAGTCCTTAATTTATGACTGCAATTGGGACCAGATTTCTGGTAAGTCTTTAAATAAAGGCACCTGTATGATTAAACCCAATTTTTAAAATATTTTGTGAGTCAATGGTTTAGTGAATCATTGTAGTCATTAAATTAATCAGTGGTCCTTAGAGACACCAGTCTTAAGTGTGGTCCCAGTCTTCAGAATAGGCACTTTTTTCTGAAAACTGGCAGTTGGTCACGTGATCATGGGATACTGCAACTAGTCATAAAGGGGAGCTAGTTGCCAAGTATTCAAAATTTGAAATCATAATTTCAAACAGTTGTCATTCATCTTAACCAATCATAATTTTCAATGGTCATTAAGCTACCATTCCTAAATTGAGAGGTTTTGTACAATGTATGCTCCTAATGTAAAGGCTTAGAGGAATATTTTATGTATAATACATATATAATATAGAAACATAGAAACATAGAAGTCTGACGGCAGAAAAAGACCTCATGGTCCATCTAGTCTGCCCTTATACTATTTTCTGTATTTTATCTTAGGATGGATATATGTTTATCCCAGGCATGTTTAAATTCAGTTACTGTGGATTTATCCACCACGTCTGCTAGAAGTTTGTTCCAAGGATCTACTACTCTTTCAGTAAAATAATATTTTCTCATGTTGCTTTTGATCTTTCCCCCAACTAACTTCAGATTGTGACCCCTTGTTCTTGTGTTCACTTTCCTATTAAAAACACTTCCCTCCTGGACCTTATTTAACCCTTTAATATATTTAAATGTTTCGATCATGTCCCCCCTTTTCCTTCTGTCCTCCAGACTATACAGATTGAGTTCATTAAGTCTTTCCTGATACGTTTTATGCTTAAGACCTTCCACCATTCTTGTAGCCCGTCTTTGGACCCGTTCAATTTTGTCAATATCTTTTTGTAGGTGAGGTCTCCAGAACTGAACACAGTATTCCAAATGTGGTCTCACCAGCATTCTATATAGCGGGATCATAATCTCCCTCTTCCTGCTTGTTATACCTCTAGCTATGCAGCCAAGCATCCTACTTGCTTTCCCTACCGCCTGACTGCATTGTTCACCCATTTTGAGAGTGTCAGAAATCATTACCCCTAAATCCTTTTCTTTTGAAGTATTTGCTAACACAGAACTGCCAATACAATACTCAGATTGAGGATTCCTTTTCCCCAAGTGCATTATTTTACATTTGGAAACATTAAACTGCAGTTTCCATTGCTTTGACCATTTATCTAGTAAAGCTAAATCATTTACCATATTACAGACCCCTCCAGGAATATCAACCCTATTGCACACTTTAGAGTCATCGGCAAATAGGCAAACCTTCCCTACCAAACCTTCCCCTATGTCACTCACAAACATATTAAAAAGAATGGGACCCAGAACAGACCCTTGTGGCACACTGCTTGTAACCTGACTCTGCTCAGAATACTTGCCATTAACAATAACTCTCTGATGTCTATGCTTCAGCCAGCTGCAAATCCATTGAACTATATACATAAAAGTAGAGACATATATGGATAGTACTCTTATTACTTTCTGAATTGTAGTACCATCCATATATAATGGTCTGCAACTCACAGAATTTCTATACATATATTGGTTGGGAATTATGGAAACCACTATTCTGTGAGAATAGAATGAAGGAAGGGTGGCAATAAAGTGTTTTGGAAGATAACGTTTTCCTTGACTGTATGTTTGTAGAATGACTGTGGCCCACAATGGGAAGTCACCATGAGAAATGGGAAATAGATGTTACAGTTGTGTATTTATGTGGAATCTCATTTGGTTGTATTTTATTATATTTTATTTTATTATAAATGTCAAAATAACAGAGGTATATTTTCTGTCACTACTTGGTGCAACAAATATTATGCCATTTGGCAAAATTTAATGATTGAGGAGGCATATAGGATTTCCAGTAATAAAGGGGAATAAAAAAAATCACTATCATCTAAAGAGAGATTGCTTCAATAAAGTAAATTTAGACTGCACTATAGGATGCCAGACCAGACAGGGCGACGACATGGACAATTTAGGAACATATTTTATTACTATAATGTCTTCTCCTTTTAACAGGAAAAACATTCTGCTCTCTTTCTCCTTCTTCCCACTCCTTCACTTAGGCCTTTCAAATGCTAAAGTCATGGAAATACACTCAAGAGTTGGATTTCTTCTCTTTCTCCCCCTTATTTCTCCTTTCTTCTTTTTTTACCTTTTGTAAACTGTTTTCATTCTTCAGTCTTTACCTAATAATTAGGTAAATTCCCCAGGCATTGGGGAATTGAGACATCTCTCCCGGGCTTTTATAGTTTTATGTATGGTATGCGTGTGTTGCATGGTTTTTAAATGATGGGGGGGGGTTTAGATTTTTTTTTAATATTAGATTTGTTTACATTGTAACACTGTTATTATTATTGTTGTGAGCTGTACAGCATACAAATCTAATAAATTATTATTATTATTATTATTATTATTATTATTATTATTATTAAGTCCTGCAAATCCAACTTCTTGTTTTAATTAACCAGTTGAATTTGTAAGAAGAAACTTATTTATAAAATAACATCCTGACTTCAACAGCAATAATTAAATAATTAATTAAAATAAATTGAAATAGAGTAAGTGCAAATGGAATAAATTTATTCCATCTCTCTAACCACAAATAGGGACATGCTAGGTGCAAATAGATCATAACAATCAGGTCAAGAAATCTAGAGCACATGAGATAGAAATACAGATCCTGAAAAAAACTAGATGATGAAGAAGAATATCTAAACTTTATCTGTCTCTACAGAATTTAGAATTTATTGCTACTAAATTATACATGTTTCCCTTGATTGTACTTGGATGAGTAATATGTTATAGTAATTTCTTTATTCTCATGAAATGAACACAAGGTTTAAAAGTTCTGGCTATTGGCTTGGAAAATCAGAGTATGCATTGTCAAATGTGTCCCAGAAAATTTTGCAAAAAATGAAGGAAGATGAGTGATATCAAGTTGGCCACACCTATTCAGTTACATAAGCATAAAAAAAAAAAGCCATGGCCGGAGAACCGGTAGTAAACAAAATTAGAACCCACCACTGATGCAGACCCAAGCAAAGAGAAAATTAGTACATCCATCTCAATACTGGACCCATCTAACTAAGTCTGTGGCTCCCTGGGACTTGCAGGCCTCATAGCATAAGCAAAGTTGGTAGAGGATGTTATATGCACTACAGTATCTCACTTTCTCTCCCAATTTGCTGTGGAAAGTACTCCTTTCTGTTGTTCAAACTATTTCTGATCACAAGTTTACTCCTTTTCCACAAGTGTTTGCTGTAGTTTTATATTGCATTTGTGGTCAAATCTAATATTTGTTGTCTGGGTAAAGGTTTTTTAACATGGCATACTTAAGGACAAGTTTAAATTGCTCAGATATTAGCTAAGGTTAAGATGAAGGCAATGAGAATATGACTGAAGGAAGAAAATGTTGTGACATGGTGAGGCAGTTAGGTACAAGAGAAAAAGAAGTCAAAATATAAGGCAACTTTCTATGCAACCACAAAATAATTTGAAAAAAAAAGTTAAAGCAAACATTGGTTTGTGTGAAAACCATTCCACTCAATTGGGGGGAAACGTAATGGAAATGTTTCCCCAAATTTACTGCGTTAGAAGTTGACTTCTATTATATTTATGTTTATTTTATTTTATTTTATTTTGTTATTGCACAGTGCTTTGAGAAATTGGTTTGGGAGTATAACTAGCATAACTCATTTTACTATATTGAATTGCTTTATTCTATTAGATTGAAAATTCTTTGCCATCCCTTACTGTAACAAACCACTGTTGCTGGAGATGCCCTAGAAACAGTTTGGTGATTGAATTACCCAGTTCTACATTTATCTGGGCAAATGTGACCAAACACTATGTTGCCTAATAATTTGCAGGCTGAAATGTGAGAAATTACTTGTTTTTGTGATTTTGCAGAAGCTGATCTGTCCAACCTGTCTTCATTCTTTTAAAAAGCTTGCTTGTAAACCATACAATTGTGACAATAATAACCATTATATAATGAATGTTGCTTTAGTGTTTTACAAGCATCCTGACCTCTACACCACAATGTAAGCAGTCAGAATTAGTCTCTAAAACAGGGGTCCCCAAACTTTTTACACAGGGGGCCAGTTCACTGTCCCTCAGACTGTTGGAGGGCCGGACTATTAAAAAAACGTGTGAACAAATCCCTATGCACACTGCACATACATTATTTAAAGTAAAAAACAAAATGGGAACAAATACAATATTTAATATTTATTCTTCCTCTTTCTCTCTCTCTCCCTTTCTCTCTGTCCTTCTGTCTTTCTAGTTCTCTCTTTCTCTCTGTCCTCTTTCTTTCTCTCTCTCTTCTCTCTTTCTCTCACTCTCTTTATATCTCTCCCTCTTTCTCTCTCCCTCTCTCTGTCTCCTCCTTTCTCTCTCTTTCCCTTTCTATCTCTCCTCTTCCTTTCTCCCTCCCTCTCTATCTTTCCCTCTTTCTCTCCCCCTCTCTCTTTCTTTCTCTCTCTCTTCTCTTTCTCTCACTCACTCTCTTTCTCTCTCCCTCTTTCTCTCTACCTTTCTTTCTCTTTCTCTCCCTTTCTCTGTCCCTCTTTCTTTCTCTGTCCCTCTCTTTCTTTTTCTCTGTCCCTCTCTTTCTTTTTCTCTGTCCCTCTCTTTCTTTTTCTCTGTCCTTTTCTTTCTTTCTCTCTGTCCCTCTCTATCTTTCTCTCTGTCCCTCTCTTTCTTTCTCTCTGTCTCTTTCTTTCTCTCTGTCCCTCTCTTTCTTTCTCTCTGTCCCTCTCTTTCTTTCTCTCTGTCCCTCTTTCTTTCTCTCTGTCCCTCTCTTTCTTTCTCTCTCTTATCTCTATGTGGGGGGGAGGCGCCTGCTTGAAAACCCCTGACCTCCATCGCCTCCCCCCCACGGCACAAGGCGAGCACACCTCGCCACTGACACAGGCGGCGGGGACTGCCCTGTCCCCCTGTCCCCCCTGCGCAAAACTACGCAGCCCAAGATCGCTCGCTTCTCCAGCCAGCAAAGCCGACTGCCCGGCTTTGCTGGCTGATGCAGGAAAGGAAAGCGTCACATTTAAAAAGCACGCCACTTTCTGGGACTGCGGTGGCGTGGTGGCCTTCAAGCGCGGCCCTTCGCGGTGCCCCACCACCCATTCCTGCAGGAAGAGATCGGGCACTTTACCGGGAGGTGGAGGCGGCGTGGGGCCGGACGCTGGGTACCGGAGAGGGCGAAGGAGTGGACGCGCCTCTCAGCTGTAGAGCGGAACGGGGGTGGAGATCAGCAGTGGAGTCCGGCGTTGGGGGCCTGTGGCCATGCGGGACCGCTCATCCAGGCTTGCCGGTCCACGCGCGCCTGGATGAGCGGTCCCGCATGGCCCCAGCGCCGGACTCCGCTGCTGATGTCCACCCCCGTTCCGCTCTGCAGCTGAGAGGCGCGTCCACTCCTTCGCCCTCCCGGGCACCCAGCGTCCGGCCCCACGCCGCCTCCACCTCCCGGTAAAGTGCCCGATCTCTTCCTGCAGGAACGGGTGGTGGGGCGCCGCGAAGGGCCGCGCTTGAAGGCCACCACGGCGCCGCAGTCCCAGAAAGTGGCGTGCTTTTTAAATGTGACGCTTTCCTTTCCTGCATCAGCCAGCAAAGCCGGGCAGTCGGCTTTGCTGGCTGGAGAAGCGAGCGATCTGGGGCTGCGTAGTTTTGCGCAGGGGGGACAGGGGGACAGGGCAGTCCCCGCCGCCTGTGTCAGCGGTGAGGTGTGCTCGCCTTGTGCCGTGGGGGGGAGGCGATGGAGGTCAGAGGTTTTCAAGCAGCCGCCTCCCCCCCACACACAAACTTAGCCATGGTGCACTTAGCTGTGACTTTCAGTGGACAGTTTTTCAATTGCCAATCGCCTTTTCATGAATTTCGCGTCCACTCACCGCGGAGGAGGAGGGGAGGAGGAGGTGGAGAGGCAAGGGGGCGGGGAGGAAAGCGGGCCTGCAATTGGCCAATTTCTTTCTCGCCTTTAGGGAGAGGAACTGTTGCTGCTCTGCCATAGGGCAGCAACAGTTTCTCTCCCTAAAGGTGACAAAGGAAGGGGTCAATTGCAGGCCCGCTTTCCTCCCCGCCCCCTTGCCTCTCCACCTTCTCCTCGCTGAGCAGCCGACCGCGGTGAGTTGACAGGAGATTCGGGAGCTTATTTTATCGACCAGTAAAATCTCGTGAGCTTGCCACGGGCCGGTTAAAAGACCTTGTTGGGCCGCATCCGGCCCGCGGGCCGTAGTTTGGGGACCGCTGCTCTAAAAGAACCCATTAAGTGAAAGGCTACTCCTGAGTGAAGACTAAAGTACAATCAGAGCCTTGAGCTTCTATGTAGACATCTCATGACATGTTCTCAAGATCTCTGCATGTTTTCTTTGAGAAAAGGAGATTGCTGAAATCCTGTCCTTTTGAAATGCAGAAAAAGCAAGCATATAAATGAATTTACAGTTAGCCTTCAAAATCATCTCCTTCCTCCCACTTCATGATGAGAGGCCAGCTCTGCAGACCTTTATGGTTTGCAGGTAGCTTGTCTACTCTCATCCATCAATAGAAAAGCAGTAGGCTATATCTCCTCCAAGAAATCTATGGGCAGAAAAAATATTCTCTGAGTAGAATTTATTTATTTATTTATTTTGTCCAATACACAATGAAGGTTATAGAGGCCATACTCATAGTAAAATATATCAGAGAAAGAATAGAAGAGATATAGGAATAAAATATAGGAATATATAGGATATAAGAATAAGATATAGGAATAAAATATATCAATGAAAGAATAAAGAAAGGATATAGGAATACAAGAAAAGATATAGGAGAGACAATAGGACAGGGGACGGAAGGCACACTAGTGCACTTATGCACACCCCTTAAAATTTAAATTGACATGCCAAATTGCTCTTCTACTTATATCTTTTTGGTGCCTCATATTAATTACAAATAATTTCTGAGAAATTCTCTTTGGTGGACTTAGATCCGTTCAGTTTCAAACTGTTAGAGTGCATGAGTGAATGTTCTGCCTTTCACTGTACAGTATTTTTATTTTATTTTATTCATTTTATATAATATACTTATATAAATATACTTACAGTATATATATAAGTAATCAATTCAATAGTCATATGTTGTTGTTTTTTTACGTTCTCCATGCATTAGTTATATTAGAGAAGAATCATGAGCTTTTTTTTAGTAGCAGTACTACTATAACTACTAGTGGGGAGTCTTGCCGTGAGAAATTGAGACTTCTTTTTCCCTGAGAAATTTTAGAGAAAATGCCCATGTCATTTTTTCTCTATCTTTAGCCTTGTTGAAATGAGTTAATCGCCATGTGTCTTCAACATTGTGGGGGCTGACCAGAATAACATATTGAGTAGAGGCATCAGCTGTATGATGAACAGTCTGTTCCACATGAATCATATACTTCTGGACAAACTATTGGTGTCAATTTTGTTTCTTCCAACAAGCGCCTCCCTCATACAGCCCTTCCTATCCCATGAGCCTGACAGGCTTTGTGGAGGCAGCTGAAGTTAAGGCCAAAAAAATGTGGCCCACGAGTACTTTAATATCTAAAGCTGCCAAAGGAAACAAATAAAGAAATGTATGCAAAGCCTTGTTTAATCATTAGGTCAATACTGCCAGTGCAAAATTTAGAAAAATAAATTGACAATATAGATGCATTAGAACTTCAGCTATGAAAAGCTGGCACAGCCTTTGCACAATCCACTTTACCTTTCCAATCTTCCACAAGTACCCTTCATCTGATTCTCAGTGGGATGACTTCACTGAAAAACCAATTAAAAAAGTAAAAAAAAAAAGCCAATCCCCTCCCGTTTTGACAAAGAGCTACAGAACACTAGAACAGGCCAAATTATCAGACACTTTTCTGTGAGGGTAAGGGCAACTTTCCAGTTTCATAGTCTTTATAAATTGTAGCTCTCTAGGGTTTCCAAACAAATGCTTGCTAAATTTCCATTACTGTTGAGGTTTGGCAAACAAAGTTCCAGTTGAGAGATGACACTGGTCATGTAATGGTCTTTTTGCATAGTTAGGAGGATCAAACAGAATAATTGGCTATTTAAAACAGAGACATTTTGCTTGTCAAAGATGAGCAAGTACAGTGATCCCTCGATTTTCGCGATCTCGATTATCGCGAAACGCTATACCAGGGTTTTTCAAAAAATATTAATTAAAAAATACTCCACTTTTTTTTGCTATACCGCGGTTTTTCCCACCCGATGACGTCACTTTCTTCCTTCCTTTCTCATCTTTATTTCTCTCTCTCTTTCTCTATCTTGCTTCTTCCTCTCTCACACTCTCTTCCTCCCTCTCTCATCTCTTTCTTTCCTTCTCTCTCTTTCTCTATCTCTCCCCCTCTTGCTCTCGAGCGGCGGGCGGCGGGCGGGCGGGTGAGCGGCGGGCGGGCAGCAGCGAGGAGCCGAAGATCGGGGTTTCCCCTTTGCGTGGGCGGCGAGGAAGACCCAGAGAAGGTTTCTTCAGCCGCCCAGCAGCTGATCTGCTCGGCAGCGCGGCAGCAGCGAGGAGCCGAAGATCGGGGTTTCCCCTTTGCGTGGGCGGCGGGGAATACCCAGGGAAGGTTTCTTCTGCCGCCCAGCAGCTGATCTGCTCGGCAGCGCTGCTGCAGGAGGACCCGTGTCCGAAAGCCGGTGAGAGGGGTGGATCGGGAGGGCGAGCGGCGAGTGGCGGGCGGGCGGTAGCGGCGAGGGCGCCGGACGCGCTGGGGGGGCGGTGGCAGCCGACATTCAAAGCAATCTTTGTCGGCTTCCGCACTTTCATCGCTCCCCGGCTCCACCATCTGCGCATGCGCGGCCATGGAAAAAGGGCGCGCATGTGCAGATGGTGTTTTTACTTTTGTACCACTATACTGCGGAAAATCGATTATCGCAAGAGGTTTTGGAACGTAACCCTCGCGATAATCGAGGGATCACTGTATGTCAAATTCACTTTGTTTCTGTTCCCAGACTTTAGTTCATTTTCCCCAGTTGCTATATCAGTGTGCAATTCTTTATTCATCTTAATATATGCACTTTGATGCAAACTATTCCATATGTCTCATAATAATTTCCACATTTTCAAACTCAATTTTGCAAACAAATTTTCTCTAATACAGATTGCATTTATATTGGCAGTTTCACTAACAAATGGACTATTGTATATGTGTTTCTATAATATATGCTATGTGTATGCATTCTTTTTTAAATTAGTAAACTGTGACACAATTTTCAGAATGTGTTATTACATTGTCTTAAGACTCTGGACAGGTGACAAACATTAAATAATAAAGAAATACAGTATAAAAATACAGTGATACCTCGTCTTACGAACCCCTCATCATACAAACCTTTCAAGATCTTAAACCGGGGGTTTAAGATTTCTTTGCCTTGTCTTAAAAACCATTTTTGTCTTACGAACCTGAGCCTGGGTGTGTGGGCTCTCTTACTACGCGTGCGCTCACTTACTGCCGCAGGGATTCCCCTGCCTTGTGACTGTCACCGCCGGAATTTCCCAATTGCTTCCCGCCCCACCGGGATTTCCCACCTCCGGGCTTGCATAAGAAGACAAGCCAGCTAGGTGGGGAGGTGGGCTGAGACAGAGGGAAGCCACCGCTGACGAAGCGCTGGGGGAGGGAGTCACCCCTCTCGGCACCCCCAAGCCCAGGAGGGTGGCTCCTTGTTTCTCTGACCCTCCCCTAAGAAACCCTGGCTCTCAGACTGAAAGAAAATTCAGAAGGAAAGACAAGCCAGATGGTGGTGGGGGGGATGGGCTGAAAGAGAGGGAAGCCACCGCAGTTAAAGTCATGCTGACATGATAAAGTGAGAAGGAAGTCTGGGGAAGAAGGATTCAAATGAGCATTCTGTCTTCAGCCCTTCAAAAGATTGCAAAAGGAAACGAGCATAGATGCTGAAATAGGTTTCTAAAGTTAGATGCAGCAAGCAACCCTGTTTGTTTTTTAAATTGTTTTTTTTCCCAAATGTGTACCACTCAGGCTATAGATACAAATTATAGCTTAAATAACTGGATTTATTTCATGGAATCTTTTGTGCATTAGGCGACTAAAAGAGGCTTTCCACTTTTGTGGTAGTTGGATATCCCATCTAGCAATAAAAGACAAGATTCATTTTTTGTTGTTGTTTCTAAAAGGGCAAAAGGGTTTAGTTTCCTACCAGTTCTCTTTCGATACATCCACCAAGGCCTGACAAAAGTATTCTATAGATCGTTCTGCAACGATTCTTTTGCAATCTTCTATTTAAAGAAGAATTTTTCCTCAAGCAATAAGAACTTTTTTAAAAAAAATGCAAAACCGTATGATGCTGTTATTTTCTTGTTTACTGTACTTCCCTTGCCCTTGATTCCTGGAAAAATTACTTATTTTGTCATAACAGTAGAATCCTGTTGTAGAATTGCTCTCTTTTTATAAATGGATTAGGATATCTAGTTGGTCACTCATTGTATGTGGAATTTCCCCTACTGTACACAATTCTCATAATTCTCTAATGGGCACAATTTACCTGCTGCTTCCCTTCATATATTATATGGGGCCAATATGCTGGCTCTGTTAAAAAGTGCTATTGCTAACATGTTGTAAGCCGCCCTGAGTCTAAGGAGAAGGGCAGCTTAAAAAAATCGAATAAATAAATAAATAATAAATAAATATGCAAAGCCTGACAAAAGCAAAGTAGTTAAATGAGAACAAAGACCCTGATCCACAATTAAGAGTAAAATTTAAAAATTAAATCACCAATTTAAAAAGTGTAGGCAAAAATGTGATTTGAAGGTTTTGCAACAGAAATGCTCACTCATGTAAGTTCAATGTGATCCCATTAAATTATTTTTGCTATGAAGTTGCGTAACTGATGTTCATTATGTCAGGGGCATATTTTTCTATGTTTCAATGAACAAAGTTGCCCTTGTAAGATTACTGACTGCCAAAGATTACCAGATGCCAGGAAAGGAACACAATTCTTCTTTACTTACAGTTTCTGAACTGTTAGGAAAAAAATGGGTGCTATATTAATGCAGACAGTACCACTTGGGTATTTGTTTGATCATATTGGGAGATAATATATAATGTTACTCCTAGGACCTGATATTTCCAACCTCCATCTCCTCGCTGGCAAATTACCTTATAAGAGTTATAAACACCTTTTGCCACAGCTGAATTACAGCTGATTTTAGCAGATATGTGCATTTGTGCAGGTTAAATTTATATCAGTATATATTTTTGCTAGTCTGTGGAATTTTGTGAGCAAGGGTACATTATACACCCACTACTCATTTTTCCTTTTATCTTCTTTTTTTTAAACGCACTTGATTTCCTCAAATGGGTGAACTGGGAGTTGGTGGCAGAATAATTCCATGCTATAGAGATACAACCTTTCCCTTGTTTGTTCAAAGTGCAAATATATCACTTATGATATTGTCTAAATGTTTTGCTGCATAGGCTCACTGGCAGAACATCTAGGTTCCTTACAGTACACTCCAGGGTTATTTTCTGTCTGCTTCAGTTTCAGGGCCTCCGATTACTGTATTTTTCAGAGTATAAAACACACCTGTTTCTTTCCTAAAAGAGGCTGAAAATTCATCTGCATCTTATATTCTGAATGTAGCTTTTTTTGAGGCTTTTCTCCCCCAGCTCTAACTAGGTGCTAATGATCTTCCCAGCTCTTACCTTACAGGCTCTTTCATTGATACTCTTTGCGAAGAATGTTTTCCAAGCCCTAAATCTTTCCAGGGTATTTTTCATTGCTCTAATTTGCTCCAAATGTTTCTTTCCAGCCCTAGCCATGTGCTAATAATGTTCCCAGCTCTTACGGGCTTACGAACTCTTTCACTGTTACTCTCTGTCAAGAATCTTTTCCAAATCCTGTCTTGGTATGTTTTTTATATTGCTCTGAATGTTTCTTTCCAGCCCTAACCAGGTGCTTACAGTTTCCCAGCTCTTACTGGCTTGCAAGCTCTTTCATTGTTACTCTCTGTAAAGAATATTTTCCAAGCCCTAAGTCTTTGCAGGTTTTTTTCCCCATTGCTGTGCTTGCTCAAAATGTTTCTTTCTAGGTGCTAATTATTTTTCTACCTCTTACTGGCTTGCAAGCTCTTTCATTGTTACTCTCTCTGAAGAAGATTTTTTTAAAGCCCTAATCAGGGAATAAAATAATGTGCTGGAGCTGACCAGACTAAGGATGCTAGACAGATGAATATCTGGTAAGCAATTTTTCCCCCTATTTCCCTAAGGTGTGTCTTATACTCCAGTGTGTCTTATATTCCAGTGCATCTTATACTCTGAAAAATATGGTAGTAGGCCTTGGAAAAACTCTGCCAATTAGAAAAGGTGCCATTGGATTGCCTGATCCAAAACAGGGTCTTTCAAATTCATGTGCAGATTGTTTTCATAACTTTCATTGTCTTTCATGTAAAACCTACTTGTTGCTGTCAAGGGTTGACTTAATGTCATGGACATCATCTTGAAAGTACAATGGAATTATCATCTGTACCTAATGATTCTGCTGGAGGAATCCATCTTTCCTCATTGTTTATGTTATTGATCGTTAATAAAGTAAAGTCACCCTTTTCCCCTCTCCACTTATTTTTTTTTAAAAATGTTTATATGCCCACATTATTCATGGATTTATTATCAATAAAAAGAGAATTTTATCTTTCTTTTTTTTGAGATCCTGGGTATTTTTCTTTATTACCATTTTCAGAACTAAAAATGGCAAAAAGGATGTGAAGCAAAAAATGGTTAAAAGCTAAAATAAGGGTGGGAAGGAGGAATGATGTAGAAGTCTTTTCTCTGTGCTCATTTTATAATCTCCAACAGACCCTTATGATTGAGTATATAAATGTGTGGACATAAAGATGAAGCTTTTGTTTATTTATGATTGGTGGTGATATTTCAGTCGTATCAAATTAGAATATGAATCTTGCTATCCTTAATAATGTTCCATTTTATGGACGCTCCTTTTAAAGGAGTTTTCTTTTAAGGAGGAGCCTTCCAAAGGTTAGTGAGCCTGCTTGCAGAATGGCGCAAGGTGGCTTCTGTAGGGAAGCGAACCTGAAAGAAGCTGCACAAAATAAAAGGGCAAGTTGCATGACTTCTGGTGGTTGATTGGGAAACAGGCCAAAGGATTCCAGGATTATGTCAATTTTGCCAGGACCAGAGACCTGGAGCCAGTTGAGGACTTCTATTCATGGCTGGGTGGCAAACTCCCCTCAATTCACTCTGCTTGCAATCTTCTCCTCTGGCTTCTCCATTAACTTTAGGGAAACCATAAGAGAGAATTGCAAATTGTGATTGATTACATGATTCCCAGAGCACTTGCAACTTGTCAGAAGTGCAAACTTGTTGTGGAGCACCCCAAATGTGGTCCAGTGACTGCAGTGGTGGTGATGTGACATTTTACAAAGGCTGGTAGTACTTTATAGGTTGCAAAACACCCTTTCTAAAGTCACTGTAACTTTGAATAAGTCAATAAATGACGAGTTACAAGTCTAGGACTACCTGTAATGCAATGAGTTATATAAAGAATACAGATTTACAGAATTAATCTTTATGAAGAAGAAATGGGTATGGGTAATGGGTAGTGTTTTTAAGGACTCAAATTTAGATTTTGATAGAGAACAATCAAAGCTTGGATTATTTTGATTTAGTATAAAAAGGTAAAATTTCCCCCGTCCAGTTGTCTCTAACTCTAGGGGGTAGTATTCATCTCTTGGGGTTTTTTTAAGCTGATGGAGTTAGCGTCTGAAGAAACTTCCATGGGAATATGGCTGGTATAACTATACGTCAAGGTGCACAAAATCTGTTTCCTTCCCACCAAAACGGTATCTATTTATCTACTTGCATTTGCATACTTTCAAGCTATTTGGTTGGCAGGACCTGGAACAAGTAAAGGAGCTCATTCCATCACATAGTTCTTTGATCTTGAATTGCCACCTTCCTCATGATCCTCATAATCTTGGTCATTAATTACATTTACTGAGGTACCATTTTGAGAAATTAACAGACAACAGTGGCCCAAGTTCACTCTATATTATGCCTATGTATACTGATAGGATATTCTTTTTTCAGAGAGATCTGTCTCATAGGTGCCCTCGATTGGCAATCAAAATTTGGTACTTTTACGAAATAGATTTAGGCTTTTGATTGATTTCTAACCTTTATATACACATTTTTTTTCTTTTTAAAAAAATAACCTTGTTTCCTCCTTGATTTTGATTTCCCCCATTTCTTGGCATAAAATACTATGCTATTTTTTTTTCAGAATACAAATTAGTAAGTGGTACCTCGTGATACGAACCCCCCATGATACAAACATTTCGAGATACGAACCCGGGGTTCGGAATTTTTTTGCCTCTTCTTACAAACTTTTTTTGACTTATGAACCCACCGCAGATCGCAAAATGGCGCTCCGCTGGGCGCCGCCACCTGGCTGTCACCTTTTGAAACAGCCGGGGGGCTTCTCGGCATTCTGCCAAACCCAAACTTTTGCCGAACTTTTCGGGTTCGGGTTCGGGAGGATTCGGGTTTGGGAGGCCGCTAAGATGCACCGTCACCTGCCTGTCATCTTCTGAAACAGCCGGGGGGCTTCTCGGCGTTCTCCCGAATGCCGAACCCGGAAGTTCACAAAAGTTCGGGTTTGAGTTCCGGAGGCCGCCAAGAAGCACCCGGCTGTTTCAGAAGGTTACAGCTGGGTGGCGGCGCCCAGCGGAGTGCCATTTTTCCAATCGGCAGCGGCGTTTTCGGCCGATCTGGAGGCTGAAACAGAGGTGGGGAATCCCAATAGGGAATTCCATGGGCGGAGCTTTGAGGTCATGAAGACGTCCTTCCTGGAGACCACATTTGTTCCCCTTGCACGCATTAATCACTTTTACATTGTTTCCTATGAACTTTTCGCCTTACGAACCTCCTTCCGGAACCAATTAGGTTTGTAAGACGAGGTAATACTGTATCTCATTAAGCCTAAAGTTTAGTGATTCTGAGACATTATTAAAATCAGAATCCTAGCAAATAGCATTATTTATTAATAATAACTTCCCAATTTTTACCGCCTGCTCATCAGTAATGCTGAGTGAGTAAAAAGGCTCTTCTGGAACTCTGGCTTTATACATTTACATACAGTGATTCTGATCAATATCTCTCAGACCAATTAAAGTAAAATTTGATTATCCTATAAATTTCATACTTCCTAAATGTTCTAGTACAGACTTGGCTTCAAAAGGAAAAAAAATACAAGGAAAAGATATTTAAAATGTTTTATTTTGGTAGAATACAGTATTAGCATTAATTTAATCAAAGAAAGTTAAGATTTTCAAATATTTGTTTAAATATGAATGTTCAGATTTAAAAAGAACACACATTAATGTGGAAACTATGAATGAGTACATATAGGGATTAAGATTGGAAACACATTGATTTGTGGACAATTCCCTCACTACTGTCCTGCAACAGAGTTAAGTTAAATCTTCAGCTAGCAGGAATAAGGAATTTGTACAGCAATTATTATCACCATCATTAGAGTTGGAAGGGACCTTGGAAGTCTTCTAGCCAAGTTCCCTGCTCAAGCAAGAGGCAATACCATTCCAAGCAAGTGATTATCCAGTCTCTTCTCAAAAGTGTCCAGTGATGGAGTACCCACAACCTCTGAAGGCAATTAAGTACATGCAATTAGAGGGTGGCAAAATGAACTGCTTATTGCCATGCAGTGAACTTCAGATAACTAGCAAGTAGGTAGCAGCTAGGTACAGTGGTACCTCTACCTAAGAACACCTCTACTTATGAAATTTTCTAGATAAGAACCGGATGTTCAAGATTTTTTTGCCTCTTCTCAAGAACCATTTTCCACTTACAAACCCAAGCCTCTGAAACTGTAACCAGAAAAGGCAGGGAGAAGCCTCCATGGGGCCTTTCTCCTGGGAGGAAACAGGGCCGGAAAAGGTGGGGAGAAGCCTCCATGGGGTCTCTCTAGGAATCTCCTGGGAGGAAAAAAGGCCTCCACCCTCCCTGTGGTTTCCCCAATCACACACATTATTTGCTTTTACATTGATTCCTATGGGAAAAATTGCTTCTTCTTACAAACGTTTCTACTTAAGAACCCTGTCACGGAACAAATTAAGTTCCTAAGTAGAGGTACCACTGTATATCCATTGGCCACCAGATGAAAGCTAAAGTGTGAGTTTTTCTCTTCTCTCTGTGTGTGTTTTCTTCCTTCTCCCCCCATCCCTGTGTCTTCTTCCTGTACTGGCAGAACAGCCAGAAGCCACGTTTACCTGGTTTCTATCTATTTCTAATCTTGTTTTGCTTATCTTCCACCTAAATAATATTCTCCATAACATAACACTTATCAGAAAACTTACAGGTTAAAAATATTATATCAGAATTGAAAACACTGGTTTAAGGATCTTGCTCAGCAATCAATACTGCATCTTGTCTGCAGCTACTGATTTTCTCCTGGCTATTGTATTTTCTTCACTAGATTTTCCTTATTGGCAAAGTGCAGAAAAGTAGCTAGTTAAAAGTAGCTAGTTTCTGAATATTTTTGCACGTAAATAGATACGTTTGTTTCATCGGAAAGTTTGATAGTGTTGCTGTTCTTTCATTTTTATCCTCTCAATAATCTAAACTGAGATTTAATCCTGGAGCAGCCATAGAACTTCAATTATGAGACGGGATTTGAATCAGGGTCAGTAGCTGCAGTCCTTCCAGCACTCTTGAGTGTAGTTTGTGAATAAATGTGAATAAATTCTGCACATGTTTTACTTCCTGAATTATCTTAGCTGAATAGTAATTTGATCTGCTGCTACTCTGCTCAATTGAAAAGTTTGCTCTCTGACACTTAGGCTAGTGATTGTATAGCAAATCCAGTGGTTCCTATGAAACCTAGGATAGGCAATGATGGTACTGTCAGAAATACTTACATGCTAAAAATATATATGCATTTTCTATTGGGCAAGTGTGCTGATGCTGGATGCTTTTGCCTTTTCTTCCTATAGTATTTTTACTTTGGGGGTCACAATATAATTTCCAAAATAAAATTTAATGCCCTCTTTGATTTTTTGATGAAAAATGGTCATATTGACTAAGTCACAGAACATGTATCAAATAGGCCCATTGTAATTTTTTAATCGTTTTAATTAAAAAACAAAAAGCAAGTAAAACTTGTGGTAAAAGCCACAAAATTGACACAGCTGAGGTTGAGGATTTGTTATGTCCTGGTTACAAATGAGAGGTTTAATACCATGCAAACATTTCATTCTCTATTGGTTGGAAGAGAATTTGAAGGGAACTTTTCATTAACATTCTCCTACTACAAGGCATTCTTCATCAGTTTCCCATCTCTCTTTAATCGGAATTAATTAATTATTCATATTTCTTAACCATCCATCTCTCTTAGAGCCTGGCTCCTTGTCCAATATCAGTCATGCTCCACTAAAAATAATTCTAGAACACGCGGAAGGAGTAATAACCATCTCAAAAATGGTAGAAAAAAATTGAGCATTAGTGGAGGTCAGAAATGCTATATTTTTGGCTCAGTGCTACTGAATACATCCGGAACCGCCTTCTACCGCACGAATCCCAGCGGCCGATAAGGTCCCACAGAATTGGCCTTCTCCAGGTCCCGTCAACCAAACAATGTCATTTGGCGGGCCCCAGGGGAAGAGCCTTCTCTGTGGTGGCCCCAGCCCTCTGGAATCAACTCCCCCCAGAGATTAGAATGGCCCCCACCCTCCTTGTCTTTCGCAAATTACTCAAGACCCACTTTTGTCGCCAAGCATGGGGGAGTTAGGATATTCCTTCCCCTAGGCCATTACAAGTTATGTATGGTATGTTTGTGTGTATGTTTGGTTTTTATAATAAGGGTTTTTAGTTGTTTTATTAAATTGGATTGTTACATGTTGTTTTTTATCATTGTTGTTAGCCGCCCCGAGTCTGTGGAGAGGGGCGGCATACAAATCCAATTAATAATAATAATAATAATAATAATAATAATAATAATAATAATAATAACAACAACAACAATAACATGAAATTCAAATATATTTTTCATTTTTCTTTGGAAAGTCAATCTTTCAGACCATTTTGAAAATAATCATTTTGAATTCCATTCTCCATCGACATTTGCTTCCTTGCTTGCAGTTCTAAAATTACTGGAATTTTAATATGGAACATGGGTGCATAAGAATGTAGCAAATATAAATAAATAAAGATTTAGCTTTAAATCTATTTTTAAAAATAAAATTGTTTTCTTCACATCTGTTATAAGTGAGAAATTGTATTGTCTTCTTGGATTTGATTTTAGAAATTGGACTATTGTTGATTCAGTGCTAAAATAAAATCTCTGTCAATGGGAAGAATTAGGAAGAGAATAGTAAATTGTGCAAATGGTAGATTCATTTCTTCCTGTCATAATTAGGTTGATAGGCATTTTGGACTTTGTCTTCAATTTTTTACTTCCCTGCCCAGAAGAACAAGCTCATTATCTACATGACACTCAGCATCAATGGTGACTATAGAACAATAAAGGCGGTTTTAATGGAGAAGAATTTTCCTTGTCCTCAGAATAGCAAAAGAATGACTTGGATAATTGTTTCCCCTTGGATTTACAAAGAGGTTGTTAAAGCTTTGAAGAACTCTGTGATAGGATAAAGAAGAAATGAGGAAAAATCAAATAATATTTGAATGAATTAAATATTAAGCCTGTTAGAAGGGGAAAAAAGAAAGAATATAAAGTTGGTTTATTTGATCAAGATTGAAATAGATATGTTGTAATGTTAAATGAACATTTGTTGACCACAACTGAACAATAAGGCTTCAAAGATTGGTTTAAAGATGTTTGAAAAGATGAGCTATGAGAAAAAGATGTCCTTTTTTTGTACTTTAGGAGAAGATGGATAAGTTAATAAAATTGTATATCCTTGAAGAGATAAGTCATATTTGTATATATTTTTCATACTATTTACTATATTCGATTCAATTTTTTCCCTGCACTTTATATTTTATTCCTTTTAATTTGTATACTCTTAGCATTTAAATTTTAAATTTTAATAAACTTACTATTTTAAAAAAAACAATACCAGTAATAATACAACCCAGCACAATGGACATAAACTGGTTTGGTTTTCACAGAAGTGGTAAATGTGTATTACCAGATTGTAATTGAAATATATGTATCTCAAATATCTCTCCCCCAATTCTCTCTCTCTCTCTCTCTCTCTCTCACACACACACACACAAACGCGCGCTCACACACACACACACACACACACACACAAACACATGCTTTTGTGAAGAAAGCAATCATTTATGGATAGAATTAAGGAAGAAGTCTACTCATTGATTTTCCAGTTCTTGTTCTGATGACTGTATGTGTTTCTTTTTTTTGTACTGAGGAGCACAATTATAATATAAGCCCATATCTGTTGCCTTGTAATACTGTGGACTTGAAAGCTTTTTCATCTGTCGAAGTCTAGCTATAAATAGAGTGTTGGAAAATAATTGCTTTAGAAAGGGCATGTGTAACATTGACCACAACACTTGAAAAGTTGTTTCCTTTGCAGACAATCTCACTTTGACACATTTGAGAAATTTGATTATTATTTCCTTCTTTTATTTGCCTGAGGTTAATCAATATTTTATATCCCAATCTATTACTGGACTTTAGCAGTAGCCCTAACTAGGAAGGGAGTAGAAGAAAAACACATCAACAATCTTTTCTTCTTGTTTCAGTTGGTTTTGTAGTCCAAGCAATTTTTATTTTTATTTATTTTTACCTTTCTTGCTGTAAAACATGATTTTAAAAATACATGGTTTTTATGCTGATGGGTTGGCAAGGGGAGCCTCAGCAAAATCGCAGCATCTCAAAAACACGGAAGTCCGGAGGTGGGGTTTCGAGGAATACTGTGTTTTTGCGATGCTGCAATTTCGCTGAGGCTCCCCTCGCTGGGAAACTCCATCTCCAGACTTCCGTTGCCAGCAAAGCACCCGTTTTTGCACTGCTAGGATTCCCCTGCAGCATCACAAAAACACGGAAGTCCGGAGGTGGGGTTTCCCATGGAGGGGAGCCTCACGGGAATCCCAGCAGCGCAAAAACGGGCGCTTCAGCTGGCAAAAGGGGTGAGTTTTGGGCTTACACACATTAATCGATTTTCCATTGATTCCTATGGGAAACATTGTTTCATCTTACAAACTTTTCACCTTACAAACCTTGTCCCGGAACCAATTAAATTCGTAAGAAGGTCACTGTATATCTTGTCACTATTAAAACCAGCAGGAGAGAAGGTGTGGAGTGTCAGTGTCAAATGCTGAATATGGACTATTTTTAGGAATTTCAGTAAAGAGTATAAACCTCTCTGCTGTCTGAAATTAGAAAGTTTCTTATTTCCACCATCCATATGAAATAGTCCTGCGTAGTTTATGCCTCATGGGATCAAAAGCAACCTTCTCATTATATGTTGTGAACTGCAAGATGCCTAACAAGGTGAGGGTCTTGCAGTTCTGTATCAGGCAGGTTGCAGAGCAGTGGATGTTTCCTGATCCCAGTGGTAGCCAGGTCTATTTAATATAGGACTCCTATTGCAAATCTGGTATTTTTAAATTAAGCAGCATTGAAAGTGGGACAAATTTCATACTTCTTTGAACAACGTATTTTCTAGTAGGAAAAATGGAGGTGAATTTGACAAAATATATTAAGTATGGGGATATCTCTCTAATGGCAGTGATCATAATATCTTTACCAATTTCATTTCCTTCTGTGCAGTGTTGCAGCAAAAGAGGCTTCAGGTGCAGAAATAAAAGGAAAAGAATGGTTGCCAAGACTATTTTACTATAAATTCTCCTTGAAGCCTCTTTTGGAAGGATTCTTACTTACCTGTACATACATTATTTTGCAGTCATTTTTAATGCCATTTCTAAAATGGTGGGTGCATCAGCATGTCCAGTCAACGAAGCAGTGGAAGTGATGTGCCGGTGCCTGGAGGCTGTTGGGGCCTGGATGGGTGTCAACAAACTCAAACTCAACCCAGACAAGACGGAGTGGCTGTGGGTTTTGCCTCCCAAGGACAATTCTATCTGTCCGTCCATTACTCTGGGGGGGGGGGGGAATTATTGACCCCCTCAGAGAAGATCCGCAACTTGGGTGTCCTCCTCGATCCACAGCTCACATTAGAGAAACACCTTTCAGCTGTGGCGAGGGGGGCGTTTGCCCAGGTTCGCCTGGTGCGCCAGTTGCGGCCCTATTTGGACCGGGAGTCATTACTCACAGTCACTCATGCCCTCATCACCTCGAGGTTCGACTACTGTAACGCTCTCTACATGGGGCTACCTTTGAAAAGTGTTCGGAAACTTCAGATAGTGCAGAATGCAGCTGCAAGAGCAATTATGAGCTTCTCTAAGTATGCCCATATTACTCCAACACTCCGCAATCTGCATTGGTTGCCGATCAGTTTCCGGTCACAATTCAAAGTGTTGGTTATGACCTATAAAGCCCTTCATGGCACCGGACCAGACTATCTTCGGGACCGCCTTCTGCCGCACGAATCCCAGCGGCCGATTAGGTCCCTCAGAGTCGGCCTTCTTCGGGTCCCGTCGACTAAACAATGTTGTCTGGCAGGACCCAGGGGAAGAGCCTTTTCTGTGGTGGCTCCGACCCTCTGGAACCAGCTTCCCCCTGAGATTAGGATTGCCCCCACCCTCCCTGCCTTTCGTAAACTCCTTAAAACCCACCTCTGCCGTCAGGCATGGGGGAACTAAAACATCTCCCCCTTGCCCATGTTGTTTTGCCGTTTGATTGATTGTGTGCTTGTTTTTTATATATATTGGGATTGTTTTATGAATTTCTTAACTTAAAATTGTAATTGGATTGGTGGGCATTGGATTTGTCACTATGTACTGGTTTTGTTTGTTTGTTTGTTTGTTTGTTTGTTTTTTTACTATTGTTGTGAGCCACCCCGAGTCTGCGGAGACGGGTGGCATATAAATCCAATAAATCTAATCTAATCTAATCATTGATAAGCTCACTTTTTCCCCCCCCTATCCAAATTACAGTTGCTTATGGAGAAACATTAATGTAAATGATCTATCAAAGCCCAAATTGCAAAAAAGAAACATTGCTCATATACTCCATAGCAATATTGATCAGTGCTCATATAAATATTTGGCAGGATCCCTCAGCTATATTGTATTTCAAATTTATCTCTCTCTTTTTCCCCCTTTTTTTACCCAAAATTTGGAATTTAAATTTTCAATTTCATTAGAGATGTAATTAGCGTCCATAGCTGAACCAACCAAGAAACTAGCTGAAGTCTGATGCTTTGTATTTCAGTCATAAAGAAATCAGGTTCCTAATCAAATGGTAATGGTTTATGTTGAGTATTCAAAGGGTAGGAGGTGAAAGTTAAGGTTTAATTAAGATCAAACCACTACAATTGTTAAAACGCAAGTCCCTTTATTGAAATCCATTATTGCCATTTAACAACTTCAGATCTGGATTTTTTCTATGTTGCGTATAATCACTTCGGATTAGCTGCCTCAAAATACTACCTTGGCGCAGCTTTAATGCAGTGTTTTGAAACATGATGCCAGGTGCAATTCACCAGATCTTCACGGATCACCAGGTAGTTCATAGCCACACTCATTTCACTTACCTTATTACCGGTATTTACAATATATATGTACCTGTTTATTTAAAATGTGTTTAAAGTATGTATTTTAAAGATAGACAAAGAAAAATCTTTCGAACATTATTTTTAAACTATTTTGTGTACAAATGTGGAAATGGGAAAAATTAGTCTGGAAAATAAGAAACCAAATCTGATAAATCTGCAGGGTCCAAGATAACAAACTATCAGAATAACAGAGTTGAAAGGGATTTGGAAGTCTTCTAGTCCAACCAAGCAGGAGTACCTATACCAGTGATGGCGAACTATGGCACGAGTACTATAGGTGGCACGCGGAACCATATTTGAGGGCATGCAACACATTGCCCTATGTCAGCTCCAGTGTGCATGTGTGCACTGGCCAGCTAATTTTTATCTGCCTTTTCAGCCATTTTTGCTCTCTTCAGGCTTCAGGATAGCCTCATGAAGCCTGGGAACTGTGAAAAATGGCCCATCAGGCCAACCCAAAAGTTCATTTGTGTGTATCCCGCTCACTCTCCTTTTCGTTGTCAGAGGTCTTCAGGAACTTCCTCCGTTTTGTACAGTTGCAGCCAGGCCTCCCACACCTCTGCCCATTTGTTCTGCAAGGCTTTCCTGAAGGCCTCTGCAGCCGATAACAGAGCTCCAGATCGATCCGGATCTTTGTTATCAGCTAGAGAGGCCTTCAGGAAAGGCATTTAGGAAAGGTCTGTGCAGCTGATAACAGAGCTCTGGATCAATCCAGAGCTCTGTTATCAGCTACAGGGGCCTTCAGGAAAGTCTTGCTGACTGCAAAAGAAATGGGCCAAGGTGTGTGAGGCCTGATTGCAACTATCTGAAGGTAAGTAGTAGGGCAGCTCTACTTGGTTTTGTTTCTGAACTTCCAGTTGGCCCATTGTGCCATTTTTTACCATCCTCGGGCATCGGAAGGTTTTCCTGAACCCTAGGAAGAGAAAAATACAGTCCAAAGGGTCTACCGGAATTTCAGAGACTTCAGTAAGATCTGTGTGCATGCATGAGGCTAATACTATATAGGGATATAGCATTGCTTCCAGCTGTACGGATTCAGCTCCAGTGATCTTAGAAGCCGATGTCTTAGAAGAACTTGAACAATTAAAGATAAATAAGGCAATGGGTCCAGATGACATCCACCCCAGAGTTCTTAAAGAACTCAGATCTGTCATTGCAACCCCCCTGACTGATTTATTTAACCAATCCCTGTTAACAGGAGATGTTCCTGAGGATTGGAGAATAGCCAGTGTTGTGCCTATCCACAAGAAGGGCAGTAGAGAAGAAGCTGGTAACTACAGGCCAGTTAGCTTGACATCAGTTATAGTTAAAATGATGGAGGCTCTACTCAAAAAGAGGATAAATCAACACCTAAAAAACAATAACTTATTGGACCCAAATCAGTATGGCTTTACTGAAGGCAAATCATGTCAGACTAATCTCATTGATTTCTTTGACTATGTCACAAAGGTGTTGGATCAAGGTGGTGCCGTGGATATTGCCTATCTGGACTTCAGCAAAGCCTTTGATACGGTTCCACATAAAGAGCTGATAGATAAATTAGTGAAGATTGGACTTAATCCCTGGATAGTTCAATGGATTTGCAGCTGGCTGAAGCGTAGACATCAGAAAGTTATTGTTAATGGCGAGTATTCTGAGCAGAGACAGGTTACAAGCAATGTGCCAGAAGGTTCTGTTATGGGTCCTATTCTTTTTAATATGTTTGTGAGTGACATAGGGGAAGGTTTGATAGGGAAGGTTTGCCTATTTGCTGATGACTCTAAAGTGTGCAATAGGGTTGATATTCCTGGAGGCGTCTGTAATATGGTAAATGATTTAGTTTTACTAGGTAAATGGTCAAAGCAATGGAAACTGCAGTTTAATGTTTCCAAATGTAAAATAATGCACTTGGGGAAAAGGAATCCTCAATCTGAGTATTGTATTGGCAGTTCTGTGTTAGCAATAACTTCAGAAAAAAAGGATTTAGGGGTAGTGATTTCTGACAGTTTCAAAATGAATGAACAATGCAGTCAGGCGGTAGGGAAAGCAAGTAGGATGCTTGGCTGCATAGCTAGAGGTATAACAAGCAGGAAGAGGGAGACTATGATCCCACTATATTGAGTGCTGGTGAGACCACATTTGGAATACTGTGTTCAGTTCTGGAGACCTCACCTACAAAAAGATATTGACAAAATTGAACGGGTCCAAAGACGGGCTACAAGAATGGTGGAAGGTCTTAAGCATAAAACATATCAGGAAAGACTTAATGAACTCAATCTGTATAGTCTGGAGGACAGAAGGAAAAGGGGGGACATGATCGAAACATTTAAATATGT
Organism: Erythrolamprus reginae; assembly: GCF_031021105.1. Lineage (NCBI taxonomy): Eukaryota > Metazoa > Chordata > Lepidosauria > Squamata > Dipsadidae > Erythrolamprus > Erythrolamprus reginae. Next base: position 378,836,639 of record NC_091950.1, on the reverse strand, counting down.
TAAAGGGTTAAATAAGGTCCAGGATGGAAGTGTTTTTAATAGGAAAGTGAACAGAAGAACAAGGGGACACAATCTAAGTTAGTTGGGGGAAAGATCAAAAGATCAAGGGCAGCACGAGGGTTGTGCTCATGTGCGGGAGGTTGGGCGTTGCATTATGGATGTGGGCATGCATGTGCACACTATCACGTGCACGCCCTTTTGGCACCCGAGCCAAAAAGGTTCTCCATCACTGCCCTCTACCATTCCAGACAAGTAGCTGTTCAGTCTCTTCTTAAAAGCCTCCATTGATGGAGCACCCACAATTTCTAAAGGCAAGCTATTCTCTTGGTTAAAACTGGATGCAGTATTTCTAAGTGTGGTCTTACTAAGACTTTGTAGAACTGTACTAATACTTCACATTATCTTGATGCTATCTGTTTATTAATACAATCTAGGGCTGTGTTGGCTTTTTTGGCTGCTGCCACACACTACTGGCTCATATTTAAATGTTTTTCAGTAGGAGTCCAAGATCCTTCACAAAGATACCACTATTGAACTGTTATGGTTGGCTCATGGTCAGCTCCTCTGGTAACAGATTTTGAACTGGATGCGCCAGGTCTGTCTGAGCATCGGAGACCTGTGTGGCTATCTGAGGATTCAGACAGTGAAGGGGAAGGAGAGATGGAAGCTCAAGGTGCTGGAGAGACATGAGTGGAGACCCCTGCAATGCCTATGGAACCCCCAGCTAGGGCCTTGTCTGGGTCAGATGAGGAGGGGGTGATTAATGACCCCATCCTCAATGTACGGGTGCGGAGGATTATGGGAAGACAGGAGCAGCTGCACAGATGCAAAAGAAGATCATGATCACAGCTGTAATAAGAAATTCTGCAGCAGGCTTAAAGGGGGAGGTTTTGTGAGAGACTTCTTTGCAGGAGTTATCATTTGTGGTTTAACAGAGAAAAAGAAACAGCCAAAGTTTTTCTCTAAACCAACATCTTGCTTTCTCAGAGAAACCCAGCCTTTGGACAATTGTGTTTTGAAAGACTGTATCTCTTGCAAAAAAAGTGAATACCTTTACTTCAGCCCAGTTTGGAGACATTCTTTCCAAACCTTGGGGGGGGGGGGAATGAGAGATATTCAATATCAGCCTTGCAGATAACCCAGACCTTTTGGCCATAAATAGACATTCTTCTTCCATAATTACGGCTCTCAGCCAATTTGTGAGGCAATATATTTTAGTGTTTTGGAAACCTCCAGTCTCTGTGTGTGATTTTGTCTTTACTTGCTGCTCATCTGTCACCCAGGCAGAACATGAACCAGCTCCCATCTATTCTGTACCTGTACATTTGTTTTTCCTTGCCTAAATGTCAAACCTTACTTTTTTCACCAATGAATTTTATTTTGTTAGATATGGCCCAGTTTTCAATCTGAGTCTATCTCCTGAAGTGTTGGCTATTCCTGCCAGCTTTGTGTTACCTGCAAATTTGATAAATTCCCCTTCTATCTTCTATATATGCCTATATATAGATATACTGTATGTGTACATTGAAGAGCTGCACTTACCTTTCCCTACCAGATCAGTCCCAGAGGCCGGCGTGGGTGAGAACCAGGGGAAATTGCCAAAATCTCACGCAACGACATTTGCACATGTGAGATTTCGGTGATTTTTGCCAATTTCTTTGCTTTGGCGCATGCACGGAAACAAATTCTTGCACAGGAATGTGGGGGGGTGTGCCACGGGGTGCCGCAGGGATGCGGAGATGTGCACGCATCATTGTTTCCACTAATGGATTGGTGATCCCAGGTGCACCAGGGGTAGCCCAATACTGTCTGGGTACATACTATATCAAGTAAAGGTTTAGACAAAATGATATACATTCAGTGATGGGTTCTAAATCCCATCGCTACCAGTTCACGTGTGCACTCCTGAGCACAGAAGTATCTGGGACGGGGAAGCAGAGTCTCTCGCTGCCACCACTACTGGTTCATAGAACCAGACTGTAGAAACAGTCGAAATCCACTGCTGCCTCCATTGTCCCTTGCTTGATTTTGTAAAGGTAATAAATGTCCATATCATATTTCAGTTAAAGTTGTAAAATCTGGCACTGGTATTTAGAGTGGGCTTTATTAAGACCTCAAAATTTTCAAGACAGTCTCAGAATAATTGTGATATTTATGATAATAATGAGCCAGGGTGGTGCAGCAGGTAGAGTGCTGTACTGCAGGCCACTGAAGCTGACTGTTGATCTGTAGGTCAGCGGTTCAAATCTCATCACCGGCTCAAGGTTGACTCAGCCTTCCATCGTTCTGAGGTGGGTAAAATGAGGACCTGGATTGTGGGGGCAATATGCTGGCTCTGTTAAAAAGTGCTATTGCTATCATGTTGTAAACCGCCCTGAGTCTAAGGAGAAGGGCGGCATAAAAATTGAATGAATGAACGAACAAACAAACAAACTCCTGGGATCCAAATATCCTCAGTATTAGATAACCTAAAAATATTCCTAGCATTGGGCTACTAGAGTTCATTGCTTCAAGCAGCAGACATCAGCAGTTTTTTTCTTAATCCCAATTTTCATGGGAAAAGATTTGGTTCATAAACTGTCTAAATAATTCATTTATTACATGAGAAAGAAGATATTATGGGAGGGCCATTAACTGTCTCAAATCAGTGGCTATGATCATTCAGAGCCATAAAAAGCACATTTGAAGCACTTCATCCATTTTCCAGGCAGAGATTCCATTATATATATAAAAAAGAGTAATAATGTAATGTAATAATTGTAAAGATATAAAAGGGTTTAGTACTTGAGTGATAGAATCAGTATTTTTCTTGTCACCACTGTTTATTTCTCTCTGTTTAATGCCTTTTAAATGTGTGAAATATTCCTTGTTTCAGTATCTTTTGCTGTGATTTATATCTGCATGAAAATCACACTGTTTAAATGTCACTAAATGTAGGATAAATTTGAATTCACAAGAATGCATGGAAGGCATGTTTTCTATGGTTATGTGCAAAAGAAAAGCATAGGGAGGTTAGATGAATATATTTAGTGTATACATGTTAGGTAAAAGAATGGAAATATTGTGTGTATCGCATGTCGAGCTAGACACAAACTGCCTATTGAAATACTTTTTTTAAAAAAAAAATCTGGGTTAGAAAGTTTTTCTAAATTTTTCCAGAGGAGAAATCCTCGGATAATTTCTAAATTACCACTTATCAGTAGCAGTATCTTCATTGTTTCCAAAGGTTGCTTAAAGTGTCTTTGATCATGATTTAATGGAAATGTGGGAGAACTCCTGGAAGATCCTTAACTGAAGAGCTATCTATGGAATGAAAACCACAGTATTGGAATAACAACCAGTGGAAAAATATAGGAGTCTCTTTTCTCAAGAGGAGATGATGATAGTGATAGGGATGGGGATGATGATGATGATGATTGAGGATGATGAGTGTATAAATGAAAGGAGATGTGAATGTAACCCATGTGTAGTGTCCTATGGCCAGAGTTACAGCAAGAACTTAGCAGTTCTGGAATTGAACTACTGAATTTTATCAAAGTCAAGAAGGAGCTATAGAGTTCACAATTATGTTCTCAATGAATTCAAATGACATGCTTAACAATAACTATTGTACACTGTTTTATTGTCGCTGTTAGCCGCCCCAAGTCTCTGGAGAGGGGCGGCATACAAATCCAATAAATAAATAAATAAATAAATAAATAAATAAACTTTCAGAGAAAACTGTTTGCTTGAATTGGGGCATCCATTGGTACATTAGGGTCCTCATTAGAAGTGCTAAGTTAGTCAAAAAAGGAATGCTATTCCTAGCTTCCAAATATTACACAGTTGTACTGAACTGATTGTTAATGTTAAATCTGCAGGGGAAAATATTCAGGGACATTTTCAGAGTGGAAACACAGATCATGCCGAATTGCTGTCTCCGGGAGGAGGGGGGGAGGTCCACTACTAATTTCTATAGTCTTTAGTCTACAGTGTCCATTTTCTTCCTTCTAAGTAAATGAGCTGTGGCAGCAGAAAAGACAAGGCATATTTGCCTTTGATTACCTTTCCTTTAATGTTTGCCAAAGGGAGCTTAATATACTCTTTTAAAATATGGACTTTTTGTGTTTTCTTAGAAATTATTTTGCCTCATCATTTTACCCTTTTAATGCATCTGCCATTAAAAATTCTAAAGGACATAAATGAATGGCTCTATCATTGGTGTGATGACATTGGTGCTAACTCACAGCAACTACATGGATAGATTTTATGTATGAAAACTGTCCCTAACCTTGTCTTTCGGGTCTTCAAGTATGCACTCATATTCCCATAACTGAGTCCATTCACTTTGTTGCTGTTCATTCTCAACTTCTCTTTCCTTCCACCTTCCCTAGAGAATTGGTTGCATAATGTAGAGTAAAAGAACCAATTTCTTTCATATTACTTTCAATTATGCATCTCCAAGCTAGAAGACAAATAACGAGGTGTGCATAAATTGTACTTCCACTTCTGTGATGGTTTTCTTTTTGTTCCTTTTTTAAAAATCATTTTCTTAGCCAGTTTTTTTCCCTTTCTTTCTATGCACTTCTACCTTACCTCTTTAGCAATATCATGCAACACATTTGGCTCTTTTCTTTTAACCTGCCTGCCAGGCACAAAGCAACTAGGGTGCTCATTACTGATCCTTCTGCTTGGACATATGAATAGCCCCTGGCTGCATATAAAAGGGGATGGTGCTTCTTAACTATATGAATAACATTAAAACAAGGCACAACAGTATCCCCAGGGTGTCTTGTAGCAAGCTGAAATTTCATCAAAATGAGAAAAAAGTACTTTGTGACTTGCACGTAACATTGTAACACAAGTACAAAAGGAGTGAGGTTTGTACTTCACAATGCACATTTTATTTGCCATCCTTGGAACGTGTATAGAGAATTGTGCATATCAAAGCTATATAAAATATCCTAATATAATGTCTGCATCTTAAATAAATCCTAGAAATTTAATATCTTGTGACTTACTTAGTATCAATAAGACGCCAGAACATGCATAGAGCATATTAATAAAACTCTACAAACCACTCTAAATCAACATTGTTTTAGAAATCTGTGCCTTTACAACGTAAGCAGTATTAGGAACAGGTGCATGAGGAACCAAATGTGCACACGACTTTACATTTATTGTTGTTAGTTGCAAAGTCATGTCCAACCTATCCCGAACCCATGGACAACATTCCTCTAGGCCTTCCTGTCCACTACCATCCTCTAGAGCAGTAATTTTCAACCTTTGTTGAGCCACGGCACATTTTTTACATTTACGAAACCCTGGGACACATTGAGCGGGGGGGGGTGGGGGGGGGGCTAAAAAAAGTTTGGATTAAAAAATTCTCTCTCTTCCTCCCCTTCGCTCTATTTCTTTCTCCCTCCCTTCCTTCCTCTTTCTCTCTCTCTCTCCATCCCTCTTTCTTTTTCTTCCTTCCTTCCTCTCTTTTTGCTCTCTTTCTCTCTTCCTCCCTATGTCCTCTATGTCTTTTTCTCTCTCTCCTTCCCTCCCTCTCTCTCTCTTGCTTTCTCTTTCTCTCTCTATTTCTTTCTCTTGTTCTCTTTCTCTCTTGCTCTTTCTCTCTCTTGCTTTCTTTCTCTCTTGCTTTCTTTCTCTCTTGCTTTCTCTCTCTTGCTTTCTTTCTTTCTGTCTTTCTTTCTCTCTCTCTTGGTTTCTTTCTCTCTGAACTTCGCGGCACACCTGACCATGTCTCGCGGCACACTAGTGTGCCACGGCACACTGGTTGAAAAACACTGCTCTAGAGTCCATTTCACCTACTGCTTCAGTGACTCCATCCAGCAACCTCATTCTCCATCTTCCCCTTCTTCTTTTGCCCTGAATCTTTCCCAGTAGTAAGCTCTTCTCCAGTGAGTCTCCAATGACCCTAACCCAACCTTTACATTAATGCCTGCCAAATAAAGAACTACATATAGAAAATCCACCTTCCATGTGAATTCCTTCTTAGTTAATTAAGATCAAATAGTTGTAACTTAAACAAGCTGACATATGTGATCAAGTGCTTAAATGCAATTTTGCCTTCCACACTTCACTTTTAAGAGGCTGTGAATGAGCCCTTGATAATACCTTGAGCACTGAGAAATGGGGTAAGGTTTTGGCTCATGGTGCCAATGAAAGGGAATATATCCTTAAGTTACCTGGAGATACTTCCTTTTTTGGGACATTTCAAAGGCTTAGTTGTTGTCCAGACAGCTTCACCAATTTCATTCCTACCTTTCCAATTCAGTGCTGGAGAAGATATAATAGGAATCAAATCATAGAATACTTCTATTGACACTCTGGTAGTATAATCAATCTGATCAGCTTACATTACAGAATTATGCCTTGGTGATCAGTATGTAATCACTAAATGGTTAATATGGTTCTAACACATGCTTATAATAGACTGACCATCGAATGGTTACATTGACATACATTTTTGCATTGTCAGGATCATATGGTGACAAATAAATGAAAACTGCCAGAGAAACAACGTTTCAATGCTTTCTGCTCTCTTGAATTCATGTGCATTTTTAAATCTTCCTGTGATGTACAATATTGTTCCTTGTGTTGCCAGTTTTTTGAAGTAGTGAATTCTGCCACAAAAAATGGTGTAAATGCATCTACTTACTATAATTTGCATGCACCTGCTTAATTTTTAAAGGTGATTTGCTTCTTTTTCTCTGTTTATAAAATGCAATTGTAAGCAAGTAGGAAAGACATGGATGAACACTGAAAAAAAAAGAACATCATCAAAATTGGATGGATTTCAAAAGCATTTGATTTTGGAGCAGAAAAAGTTGAATAAAGTATATGTATTTTATAGTCAGAGGCCTCTGGGGAAGTTCTTAAATATTTAATAATTCCTGAAAAGGGATGATTGCTTACAGTGCCGGAGCAATTACATTTTTTGTTTGTTTGTTTTACATTTTCTGATGAATACAAATAGCAGAGTAAGAGGGTGGTTAAAACATATGAATTGAAAAAAAATGTCACTTCAGTTGCTGAAACAGTTTAGAAAAATCCACAAGTTCATTTTTTTTGCCTTGGAATTTGTTTACCTAGAAAAAGAATGGTTCTGGGTTGTTTTTTCTGTCACCTTTCCTAAACAGGTTTTAAAATGTCTTTTCTTTTAAATTATTTTTCTCCCTCACGAAGGAAGAACAGGTGACCCCCTACTCCTACCTAATATTATATATGCCAGGTCAATGAAAATCCTCATAAACACCTCAGGCTCTCTCCAGTTGTTCTCAACTTAAACCCCCAGGCAAGGTGATGGTGCTGAATTTAACTAATCTTCCTGGGGATAATTCTAGCTGTGCTCTGTATCTGCACTCTGTATATGGTAAAGAAGTCTATGCAATCCACCCAACAAATCCTTTAAAGAGTGTTATATTTAACTGAGGGTATAGTCAAACATACACATTCCCATCTTCGGCGTAATCTTACAATTAAGGCGGCTTGTAGGAAGCACTGAAGTTGTTAATGCTTCTTCGAGGCAGTTTCTCAATATATATCTGAAATCTAGTATAAAAAGTGGTACAAAATTGTATAATAAAAAAAGAATCAGGAGGATGCCAGCAAAGAAAGAGAAATACTAAATTCTCAAATAAGTGATTTGCTACTTGTTAATGAACCCGCGGACTTTTCAAAATGTGCAGCAGTTAAATTTATTTATTCAGTTGTGCTACTGTTAACTGTTATTATTACCACTGGTACTATTGCTGTCTCCTTTTTTCTTCTCACTTTCCAGTTGGCACATTTCTTCCCTTAGTTTTATCAGAATGATTATTTAGAAAAAGAGCATTTTGCTTGACTTTGATGGAAACAAAAATCAATAATTGCTTTAGTCTGTATTTTTTTAATGAACACAGCACGCTACTCCATTAAGCAGTAAAGTTCCCCTTATGAGTCCTTTTTTTCATAATAATTAAAATAGATAAGAATATTTGGAGTGGATTGTTGCCTGAAAAATAGATGGCCATGCTTTGAATAGATAAAACTACTTAATTGCCAATACTACTACTACAATTTTATGGGAAGTGGATCTAATTAGAGTTGAAACCAGTTTGTCCTTCCTGATGTTTTAGATTAGGGACTGTTCTTTCCTTAGTTCAAGTGGTTGGTAAATTTCCATTTACTACATTGAATAATGTCTATTTTCTAGCTGTGATATAGAGTAGTGTCTGCCTCATCAGTATTATCCACCCAGGACAATACTACAATGAAATACTGATTGAGAATGCTAATGTTGATAATTCTGTTGGTTCCTGGGATATTTGGGGTATTTGTTACTTAATAATAAAATTACAGTTCTAGGATTATTCCCGTAGGGAGAGAAGAAAAAGTCCATTTGAGCATATTTCTTTAATAGTGCTCATGTAATTTCTTCTCTTGCCCTTCAGGGATCTCTTCTAGAAAGAAATTGAAATAGTAGGAGGGAAGAAAATTGTATAGAACTTTTGAGGAAGATCAATGTTACCTATGCTATTTTTATAAAGATTAAAACTGAGGAGGAAGTATCCTTTCAAAGGGTAAATTAGGTAGAGCACTACACCTCAATGTGTAGAGTAGATTTTCAAAATAACTACTAATATCTTCCATTATTTCTGGCTTTTCTTCACAGCACCAAGGAAAAATTGGTGTTAAATTTAATGTTGGAACAGATGATATCGCAATTGAAGAAGTCAACGCAATCATTAATGATGGGAAATACCATGTAGTACGTTTTACAAGAAGTGGTGGTAATGCCACATTACAGGTGGACAACTGGCCGGTTATAGAACGCTACCCAGCAGGTGAGGACATAAATATAATTTAATGGATTTGTGGAATTACAGGCATTTTAAGAAATTTTGTTTCTTGCATAGGTATGTAGGATCTTTGCTTCTTCAAGATTGTTCTTTGCTGCCATTAAAAATGTTAATGTTGTTAAAATAGCAGTTTTTGAGTTTTTATTTCATTAGATTGGACAGATGAATAAAGATGTCAAAATTCTTTGAAACCAAGTTTTAAATAACAATAATAAGGTATTAATGTATTGTTGTACTTAGATAATGCAAAGGCTTTGACAAAAATAACTTAATATATTGAGAAAACATTTTAAAAATCTGGAATCAAAATAAGTACTGGAAAACAGTACTAGCAATAATATAAACTACTATTAAACAGAAATTGTGAAGTAGACAAATATATTACAGCAATAATTTAAAGAAAAATGGGATTAATTTTACAAACATTTGCTAGTTGTGGTTCACCAGCTGCTTATTCTAACATGTCTCATGAACACCTGCCCAATATATAGTTACCCCTCAAATATTTTTTTAATGTGGTATGGCCTCAGCAGATCACCAATTATATTAAGTATTTTTAATTGGTCAAGCCAACAGACAGCCTTGTGACTTGCACAAAACCATAAAGTTGTATGATGTGACTATCTTGCAATATTATCAATTGGAAAAAATGAATTTTAGGAGAAATAGATACAAAAATGTTGATATTTTTATGTAGTGTCTAAAATAACAATACTTGATGCAAAATGAAAGCAAGGCACACTGGATGAGATAAAATATAAGGATTCATACAGGCATTTCTATTATTATTATTTTATAATTAAGATGCTCTGGTGTCACTATAAGAGATTTTCACAAGATGAAACTAAAGTTTCAACTAAAGTTTTATAGCATAGGAGTCATGCTTTGTGGTCCTACAGCCAAGTTTGGGCTGGATATTGCCATTCTTCCAGACATATGTGGTAAGAGTATAAACAATTAGCAAATTCTGTCAATTTCCAAGTAATAAGCTGTGATCCTTTGACCTAGTGAATGGAGTGTTGTGTAGGCTTTTGAGGATTTCCAGTATTCAAATTAACAACAGTAGAACTTCTGCTGATCTGAAAATCCAATGTTTGGTTCTCTGGTAAAGGATGTGAGTTTAAGAAGATAAGTATTTCTTTTGTCACTCCTTTTTGTGAAAAAATGCATATTTCTTAACATTAAGTTGTTGGCTGGCCTTTATGATAATTAAAAGAATATATTCTCGAGTATACTTGCTTAATTTTAGTGTCTGTTGATTTACTTACAATTTTATCTCCTGATATTAGTTTATTAGTATATTTGTTAATTTCATTTACTATATACTGCATGCAATTTGGAGAGGGAAGTTGAGCTTTTTAAAATTAAACTTTTGCTTTACTTTGATTTTTAATGCTCAAAAGAAAGTTTAAAGTCTGCACAGTAATAAATAACTCTATGCTGCAGAATCCTTAGGCATTTGGATTTAATACAGTACTAAGTCATTTCCTGTATTCTTCTCCTCCTCCCCCAGAAAAAGAAAACCCTGGAAACATTTCATAAAATGTTAAACGAGTGTTCACAGTCTTTCGGTTTATTGTAATAGTTCCTTGTACACTACAGCAGGGCCTAATTAAAGCCATAGTTTCAGTCATAACTCAGAATTCCTTTGTGCATCTTATTGCTCAGCTCAAGCCAGTTGTTCTTAATCTTTAATTTTCTTTAAGCTTTTATCGATATCATGATGGTGCCTTTGTAATGTAACAGCAAAAATTGGTGTTTTGTTTTTGCACTTTGTCTTGATTTAACTCTACCATTATAACTCCTATTTTGCTTTTGTGCTTCTTGTCTAATCTATATGGCACATTGTGCATCTGGATCCTTTTCAGTCAGCTTTCTGGCCCAGCTACAGGACCAATACTCCATTGTTCACATCCATCCTTTCTCTTCTCCAATGCACTTGCAAGGAGAGTCCAGGATGGATGGGTAATTCTTCAGTCTGATTGGTAGGGACTGAGTTTAATTTAAATATTAGGCAGGTGCCGCCCCCCTTAGCCCTCCAGTCTAAAAAACTCAGTCGCAGTAAAGGGACTCTGAGTTTTTGGCTCTGCCAACAGGGTTTGGTTTGAGTACTTATTAATTGTGTAGTAATTAATTATTAAATTAATTATTAAATTATGTTAATATTTTAAATTAAATATTGTTGAAAAATTTGAACATAAATTTTAACTTGCCTTGTTTTTTTCCTATCTTTTCTCCACAGGTGCAGCTGGGGGTTTCTCCTCAGGCAGCCCTGGGTTTCAGACCTCCAGTGGGTCTAATCCAGAGGACTGCAGCTCCTCCTTTCTGGGAACCCATACAGGTGCCTGTCTGTTGGGTCAGGAGTGAGCGCCCGGGGAAACTACCTCCGAGGTAGACTCCGGAGGAGAGGAGTAGGTTGCCGCCGCGGGGGGGTCCGCCCTTCCCCGTGGCGAAAATACCAGGGGCCAGGACGCCAGGGGTCCTCAATAGGCCCGGAGAAGACATCCGCCCCCCCCCCGTCGCCCCCGTATGGAAGCGATTTGGCGCGGAGTCCAGCTCGACGAGCCTAGGAGAGGCGGGAAACTGGCAAGCTTTCCAGCCGCCTCTGTGAGACTCCGGCGGCCATTTTTAAGGAGGTTTGCGCGCCAAGAGCTTGGGGCGTTGCTACGGCAACCGGCGGCGGCCATTTTTTTGCTGTCAAAGTTTGACAGCAAGGCGGGGCTGGCCGGCAGTTTCGGCGCGCGAAGCTCCTGCAGCTAGAATCTGCCCTGGCGACACGCAGGCGCAGAGGAAGCTAGTAGCTGTCAGTTTGTGCTTCGTGGAGAGAGCAGTCACGGATTTTTGTCGGATTTGCTCTAACGGTACAGGCAATCTCCATTGATTGACAGCATGGCAGATCAGGCAAGCCAGCTGGTGGAGGAGTCCTCTGCAGGACCTTGCACTCCAAAAGAGAGGCCCCAGAAGGCCAAAACTTCTCAGGGGGCCTCCCTGAAGGAAGCTGAGAAGCGCATCCGGGCGCTGGAGAGGCAGTTGGAGGCTTCTCAGAAGGTACAGGGCCCGGTTCCTTCTACCACTCAGCCCACACCTTTGATGGCCTCCCCCATGTTCCACCCGGGGTTGGTAGGCACAGCCACGGAGAGGGATTGGTCTCCAGAAAGGGTGAGGCTGACAACACCCACACCCAGGGCTGAGAGACTATGTGCAGTAGGCCCTGCTGCTTATCCGGCCTTTCCACCAGCCCAGTGTGGACAGACAGCTACCTTCACTCCTACTTCTGCAGGCCTGCGCAACTCCAATGAGGCCTGGCAGAGTATGCCACAGACTTTGCAGGACCTTATTGCCACCGCCTATACCCAAGGGGTGGCTGTGGGTGCCCAGCAACACCAGCAAGCTCCAGTGGGACTCCCTCAACTGAGGTCTCGAGACCCCTGGACTGCCCCAACCGCCTTTTCCTTGGAGGGCTCGATGGAGGAAGAGCGGTCATCTAGAGACAATTTCAGTGGGGCTGAAGATGAACTGTCTGGAGATGAGCAGCCCCCTGAACCGCCCATCTTTCCTGGTCTCTTCAAGTCATCACTCTTCCAGGTCCTATTGAATAAAGCTAAGTTGACCATTGATCAGGCGGGCGAGGGTGACCAGGCAGCGACGGCTGAGGCGGCTCAACCTGCTGGGGGCCTGTTTGTTTTCCCCAAGCAGGAAACAGTTCACATTCCGTCTTCCCACCTGTTCAGGGAGACCATCCAACGCCCGTGGGAGAACCCGGCTACTGCCCAGGGACCGTCTAATCTTGATCGCAGGTTCTACACATTTGATCAGGCCATGGAGGACCTGCTGGAATTCCCTGTTGTGGATAAACCAGTGACGAGCCTGGTGTCTAATGCCCTAGTTCCCTCAGAGTTGCAGGAGGGTCTCAAGGCAGAGGACAAGAGGGCGGAAAATGTGGTACGCAGAACGCACCAGATGTCTGCCTGGGCTCTTCGGGCCGCATCGGCGGCTTCGTTCTTCAACAGGGCCACGATTCTCTGGATCCAAGAGCTACAATCCAGGGTGGATCCGGAGGACAGCAGACTCAGACAGGACCTCAACAAGCTCCTGGCGGCCACGGAGTTTTCGGCGGACGCCACGATCAACGCCGCCAAATTTGCTTCCCGCGCAATGGCCTCCTCGGTCTCCTCCCGTAGGCTCATTTGGCTCAGGAGCTGGCAGGCGGACGTTAAGTCCAAATGGAGCCTGGCATCTGCCCCATTCAAGGGCAAGAAGCTGTTCGGGGAGGTCCTGGACGATGTCCTCATTGAGGATAAAGATAAGAAAAAGGTCATGCCAAGGTCCAGCAGGAAACAGGATAGAAGGTTCACTCCCTATCAACGGAGGCAGCCCTTTCGGTCCGAGCCCTCCTCGACGGGCACACAGGCGTCGAGGCCTTATTTTCAGGGCAGCTTTAGCCAGGGATCCTTTCGAGCAGACAGATCCTTCCAGGCAGACCGGAATAGAGCATACCAGGGCCGCCGCCCCTTTAGAGGAGGCAACAGAGGCTTTCGGAAGGCGAAGTGACTCCCAGGACAGCAGTTGTTTGGGCGGCAGGCTGATGGCTTTCCGTGGTACATGGGAGACTACGTCCTCAGACACCTGGGCGGTTTCCACAGTTGCACAGGGCCTGAGAATAGAATTCTTCTGCCCTCCTCCTCACAGATTTCTCCCGTGTCGGGTTCCCTCAGATGGGGAGAGAAGAAGACTCCTATTCAAAGAAGTCGAGCACTTACTGGACATTGGAGCTATAGAGGAGGTTCCCTTAACACAACAAGGCAGGGGCTTCTACTCGGCGATCTTTCTCATTCCCAAGTCGTCGGGGGGAGTGCGGCTGATTCTGAACCTCAGGCGCTTGAACCTCTATGTAAAATACAGGAGGTTCAGGATGCACTCTCTCCGGTCAATACTGGCAGCCATCCGCCACAGAGACTTGATGTCCTCCATAGACCTGAAGGAGGCGTATCTACATGTCCCAATATTTCCTCCTCACAGGCAATTCCTCAGATTCTGCATCGCCGGAGCACATTTCCAGTACAGGGCGATGCCCTTTGGCCTATCATCGGCCCCGAGAGCTTTTACAAAGTTGCTGGATGTCCTTACGGCGCATCTCAGATGTCAGTCGATACGTCTCATGGCGTATTTAGACGACATCGTAATTTTGTCCAGGACGAGGGATCGTGCACAAAAGGACCTACAATTGACCATACGGACTCTGGAAGACCACGGTTTTTCCATAAACTGGGACAAGAGCCACCTGACTCCCACTACTCGACTGGCCCACTTGGGGATGACGATAGATTCCGAACTGGGCGAGGTCTTCCTGTCACAGGACAGGCAATCCACAATCAGGAGGTTGGTGAGAGAACTAAGCCGCCAGCCGTACCCAAGTCTGCTATTCCTATCCCAGCTCCTAGGGACGCTAGTGTCATGCATTGGCATACTGCCGTGGGCAAGGTTCCACCTTCGACCGTTACAGTGGTTCCTTCTCCCCTTTCAAAAGCAGAAATCGAGCCATTCTCGCAGGAGGGTTTTCCTCAATGCCAGGGTTCGCAGATCTCTCAGGTGGTGGGTGTCTCAGGCCTTGAGCAGCGGTTCCTCCTTTCTGGAAAAGGAATTCCTCACGGTAACGACCGATGCGAGCCTGCGGGGGTGGGGAGCTCATCTTTCCTCACAGATGGCTCAGGGCCTGTGGTCGCAGCAGGACCTTTGCAACGTCAACATAAACTTCTTGGAACTGAAGGCAGTGTCACTGGCCCTCCACAGCTTTGCTCACCTGGTGAGGGATCAGCACGTGTTGATTATGACCGACAACGTGGCCACGCGTTCCCACATCAACAGACAGGGGGGAACACGGTCAGGGAGGCTGATGGCAGAGACGGAGTCTCTTTTCAGGTGGGCAGAGGCCAATCTGGCATCGCTCTCAGCGGAACACATTTCTGGGGTGGAGAACGTTTGTGCAGACTGGCTCAGCAGACAGTCGCTAGATCCAGGGGAGTGGCAGCTGGAACCCGGGATCTTCCTGGAGATCACCAGAAGGTTTGGGGTGCCGGTTATGGATTTGTTTGCAACGTGTCTCAACTCCCAGCTTCCCCGCTTCTTCTCCCGATTTCCATCCCAGGGAGCGGAAGGAGTGGATGCTCTGCGCCTCAGATGGCCTCAGGGTCTTTTATATGCGTTTCCACCAATTTCCATAATTCCCAGAGTCATTCGGAAAGTATTACAGGAGCAGGCGGAGGTGCTGTTGCTAGCCCCCTTTTGGCCCCGTCGGATCTGGTTCGCAGACCTGATGCAACTTTCAATTGCTCCATCATGGCGGATCCCGGACCACCGAATCTCTCTCTTCCAGGGGACCATGGCACACCCGGAGCCTCAGTGGTGGCAGCTAACCGTGTGGCGCTTGAGCGGGAACGTCTGAGGAGTCAAGCTTTGCCAGACTCGGTTATTGAGACCATACAGGCTGCCCGTAGGCCTTCTACTAGGAGGATCTACCAGGCCACTTGGGAGGCCTTCTCTAAGTTCTGTGCACTACGACAGGTTGAGCCTCAGGTGGCTTCCCCACCTATGGTTCTGTCATACCTGCAGGCAGGTCTGGACAAGGGCCTCGCCCCGAATACTCTTCGTCGGCATGTGGCTGCTTTATCCAGCATCATTACATTGGACAGTCATCGCCCCTTGAGCAAACATCCATGGATAAGAGACTTCCTGAGAGGGGCGGCTAATCTTAGACCGCCAGTCATTCATCGCTTCCCGTCATGGGACCTGTCCTTGGTGCTTCATTCCATCACCGCACCTCCATTTGAACCTTTAAGACAGGTTTCTGTACGGCTGTTGACTCTTAAAACTGCCTTCCTGGTAGCCATTACGTCTGCCAGGAGGGTGTCAGAGATTTCGGCTTTATCTACAAGACCGGATTTATGTCGCTTTCACCCGGACAGAGTGGTCCTTAGATTAGACCCGGCTTTCCTACCTAAGGTGAATACCACTTTCCACAGGGCACAAGACATCGTGCTGCCGGACTTTTGTACACATGGAACTCACCCCTTAGAGTTGAGATGGCACAAACTGGACGTAAGGAGAGCACTTAAAATTTATATTCGCCGGACTCAGTCCTTTAGAGCTTCAGAAGCCTTGTTTGTATCCTTTTCATCTCGCTCTATGGGGTCCAGAGTTTCCTCCCAGACCATCAGCCGGTGGCTCCGTGACTGTATCTCGGAGGCTTACAGAGCTAGAGGTTCGCCTGTACCGCAGGGGATCACGGGGCACTCAACCCGCAGTGCCGCTACCTCGACTGCATGGAGGACACAGGCGTCTTTGGAGGACATTTGCCGGGCGGCCACTTGGGCTGCTCCCTCAACTTTTATAAAACATTATCGTATAGACTCCTATGCTTCATCAGAAGCAGCTTTTGGGAGGAGGGTCCTACAGGAGGTTTGTTCCTTTGCTGAGCCACTGGTCCAGCCTTCTCCCTCCCTCTAAGTTTTTTCTTGGGCATATCCCATCCTGGACTCTCCTTGCAAGTGCATTGGAGAAGGACCGTTGAACTTACCTGAACGGTCTTCTCGATGCACTGCAAGGAGAGTCCAGACCCACCCAGTTCTGGACCAGGGGCCATGTTATGGTTTAAGGTTCCTTTCTTTAAAGTTGTTGTGTTTTTTCATATGGTTCAATAAATGTGTTGGACTTTACTGCTCCTTCGTTTTAATTAGACTGGAGGGCTAAGGGGGGCGGCACCTGCCTAATATTTAAATTAAACTCAGTCCCTACCAATCAGACTGAAGAATTACCCATCCATCCTGGACTCTCCTTGCAGTGCATCGAGAAGACCGTTCAGGTAAGTTCAACGGTCCTTCTGTTAGTAGATCAACCATGGCATCCTTTGAGGTTGACTTAAGGAGTTGAGAAAGGGCAGTACAGTTTTTTACTGGTTTATCTCCTACTTACAAGATTGATCCCAATTGGAGTTAATAAGGATCAAGAGGTCCTGTTTACAGCCTATCCTTTGTGGAATGCCACAGGGCTCAGTGCATTCTCTGCTCCTTTTTAACATCAACACAAAACCACTGAGCAAGGCCATCCATCATCATAGGACAAAGTATCACTAATAAGCTGATGGTACCTAGCTATATATTTCTATCCCAGCTGAAGTGAATGATGCAATGGACATCCTTTTACCGTGCCAGGAGGCTGTAGAAGAGGAATGATACACTTCAACTGAAATCTAGTAAGACAAAGTGGCAGTAGATAGGCCCCTATGGATAGACCATAATCTAAGAGTTTATCAATTTTGGTCAGGGCTGAAATTCAAAAAAATTCCTTATCAGTTCTGTGGGCATGGCTTGATATTGTGGCAGGGGTAGGATACTGCAAAAACTCCATTCCCACCTCACTCCAGGGGAAGGATACTGCAAAATCCCCATTCTCTCCTCATACCTGGGGAAAGGATATTGCAAAATCTCCATTTCACACCCCACTCTGGAGCCAGCCAGAAGTGGTATTTGCTGATTTGCTGAACTACTCAAAATCTGTACTACCAGCTTTCCAGAACCTGTCAGAACCTCCTGAATTTAATTCCTGATTTTGGTCCTAGATAGGACCAGATATATAACTCAGAGGTCTTTTTGGACTCACAGCTCCTGCTTGAAGCACAGGTGGCAACTGTGGACAGGAGAGTCTTTGCCCAACTTTGCCTTGTGTGCCAGTCATATCCCTTCCTGAACAGGGAAGCCCTCTGCTTGGGTACTCATGCCCTGGTCATCTCACAAGTGAAATATTGTAACATGCTCTATAATGGAGCTACTCTTGAAAAGTAAGCTTCAGTTGGTGCAGAATGTAGCCACATGAGCCATATTAAATATCTAAAAAAGGGCATGTATAACACCTTTGCTCCACAAGTTGCACTGGGTGCTAGTTTGCTTCCAAGTTCGATTCAAAGTGTTGGTTATTACCTATAAAAACCTACATGGCATAGTACAAAGCTACCTATAAATGTGGCTTCACCCCCATTACATCAGCCCATCAGGCAGGGAAGATATGCTATATACCCATCAGTTAATTCTCCAAGATGGCAACAACAACAACAGCTGCGTTGGTGAAATGCTCTAAAATGGTTTCTTTATTTTGTATTATTCTCTGTGATTTTCTATGTATTTCATACTCACAAGACAATCTGCCAAGAATTAAGGAATGTTTCTTTAAGGAGCAACTCCCTATAACCTCACCCCCACCTGTCTTTACAAATGCGGAGAAGATTCTGACACAGGAGGAAGCTAATTCCCTGGAACTATGGATCATCAAAAGCAAACACAGATGGCAGAGACAAAGAGGTAAAAGGGCGGGAATTTTAAATAGACCAAGGAATTTAAAAAACCCTGCTCCTTTCAATCTTTCTTACCAATTTATGTTCACTTGCTAACAAGATGGATGAAATACTCTGATTTTCACAACACATCTTCCCTATGCTTTATTGAATCCTAGCTAAACAAGGAAATTGATGACTATAGCATGTACAGTGATCCCCCGGTTATTGCGTTCCCGGCCATTGCGAACAGGCTAATTTGCGATTTTTCAACCCGGAAGTCAAAACACCATCTGCGCATGCGCGCCCTTTTTTTCTATGGCCACGCATGCATAGATGGCGCCGGGCAGATCAGCTGCTGGGCGGCTTCCCTGGGTCTTCCCCCTCTTGCTGGCGGGAGGGCGAGAAGCCCCCCCAGCACCCGCTCGCCCGCCATTCGCCGCTCGCCTGCCCTTCGCCCGGCCACCCGCCGTTCGCTCGCTGCTCGCCCGGCCACCCGGGTTCGTTTGGCTTGAGGGCTCAGTTGGGAAGGCGCGCGGGTGTTTTAAAACGTCGCCGCCAACATTGGGGGCTCGCTAGCACCCCCCCAAACCCGGGTTGGGGGTTCGGGGGGGTGCTAGCGAGCCCCCCATGTCGGCAGCGACGTTTTAAAACACCCGCGCGCCTTCCCAACTGAGCCCTCAAGCCAAGCGCAGAAGTTCGCCTTTGGCGCTTGGCTTGAGGGCTCAGTTGGGAAGGCACGCGGGTGTTTTAAAACGTCGCCGCCGACATGGGGGGCTCGCTAGCACCCCCCCAAACCCGGGTTGGGGGTTCGGGGGGGGTGCTAGCGAGCCCCCCATGTCAGCGGCGACGTTTTAAAACACCCGCGCGCCTTCCCAACTGAGCCATCAAGCCAAGCGCAGAAGTTCGCCTTTGGCGCTTGGCTTGAGGGCTCAGTTGGGAAGGCGCGCGGGTGTTTTAAAACGTCGCCGCTGACATGGGGGGCTCGCTAGCACCCCCCCAAACCCAGGTTGGGGGTTCGGGGGGTGCTAGCGAGCCCCCCATGTCGTCGGCGACGTTTTAAAACACCCGCACGGCTTTCCAATGAGTCCCGAAGACAAACACGGAAGTTTGACGTTTGTCTTTGGAACTCATTGGAAAGCCGCGCGGCTGTTTTAAAACGTCGCCGCCGGCACGGGCGGCTTCCTAGCAGCCCCCCAAACCCGGGTTGGGGGTCCGGGGGGTGCTGGCAAGCCCCCCATGCCGGCGGCGACGTTTTAAAACAGCCGCGCCGCCCCCAATCTTCGGCTCCTCGCTAGCGCTGCGGAAGTAAAAACACCATCTGCACATGCGCAGATGGTGTTTTTACTTCCGCAGCGCTACTTCGCGAAAACCCGCTCGTTGCGGGGGGTCCTGGAACGGAACCCTCGCAATGATCGGGGGATCACTGTATATACCAGCATTTCAAATACTTAGAGCAGACAGAATTATAGAATTCAGTGGGAAAGAGGAGAAGGTTTGTCTGTATATATACAGTATATATTTATCAACAACAGCTGGTCTCAGGACATAATTATAATACAAAAATACTGTATGTGATTGAAAACTTGGACTCTTATCAACTACAGACCCTTTTATTTTCCTCGAAAGCTTACTTCATTTCTACTAAATGAAAATATCTGCTCAGCTCTTGTTACCTGTTTTGGCATTCTTCCTGTGGACTGCTTCTAGTCATTTTGCTAGACTATTTGCTTACACTTAATTTATGAGTTCGTGTACTTATGCTAACTGGTAATGCAGTTTAATTTGCAGCTGGTTTTTCAGAAAAGACAGCTTTAACTTGTGTTTGTGTGTGTCAACTACTAAGCAAACTTATTAGTAGTTGTTAATTGAGTAAACAAATCTTTGGATCAACTTAGTGTGTGCTGCGTTCTTGGTGGTCCACAGATAGGGCAGAACACGTTCAAATTTCTAGATTCGACCATATTGCAAGATGTAAAATGGACACCCAACATCAAAACAGCACAACAAAGAATGGTCTTTCTGCACCAACTCAGAAGGTTCAAACTGCCCAAGGATACAGTTCTCCAGAGGAATTGTTGAGTCTGTCATCTGCACATCTATAACTGTCTGATTCGGTTCTGCAATCCAACAAGACAGACACAGATTTCAGAGGATAATCAGAACTGCATAAAAAACAATTACAGTCAATCTTCCTTCCATTGAGGACATTTTTAGTGCACAAGTCAAAAGGAGGGCTATGAAAATATTTACAGACCCCTCACATCCTGGACACAAGCTGCTTCAACTCCTAGCCGCAAAACAATGCAATAGAACACTGCATACCAGAACAACTCAACACACGAACAGGTTTTCCCTGAGCACCATCATTCTGCTAAAAAAATAATTCCCTCAACACTGTCAAGCTATTTACTAAGTCTCCAATACTATGAATCTTTTTATCATTCTCCTCATCCATATCCTCCCAGAAATTATGGTAACTTTTAATCCTAAATTATTCTAATTTTAACGTTTAATTTTGTTTATGATATTGTATATTGCCTAGAGTGAAGGACATAGGTGCTTAAGAAATATAAAATATAGCTAAACAACTACCCCTCAGGCCACCGACATGGTAGGGAGGCAATACCAATATTTTCTGTCCATTTTGGAGTGGTGTGCGTGGTTTGTTTGTATATGCAAACAGTGGCCTACATAGATATGGCAATGATAATTATGTGGTCTATACTAGGTACCAGAAAATTCTAAACATTTCCACAGCATTTCACTTACCTACTGTCAAAGAACTGGTGGGATCATAAGCCCAAAAAAGCGGTCGAAAATGAGCAAGCAAAACTACTGTGGGACTTCCAACTTCAGACTGACTGAATTCTGAAGCATAACACACCAGACTTTGTGATTGTGGAGAAAAAGAAAGTATGGATCATCGACATAGCAATCCCAGGAGACAGCAGAATTGAGGAGAAGCAGCTAGAGAAATTAGTGAAATACGAAGATCTAAAAATCGAGCTGCAACGACTCTGGCATAAGCCAGTGAAAGTGGTCCCAGTGGTACTTGGCACGCTCGGCACAGTACCAAAGGATCTCAGCGGACATTTGAAAACCATCGGAATTGACAAAACCTCCATCTGTCAATTGCAAAAGGCCACTTTACTGGGATCGGCAAACATAATTCGCCACTACATCACGCAGTCCTAGGTGCTTGGGAAGCGCCCAACTGGTGATGAAATACGAAATCCAGCATAGTGATCTCATTTGCTGTGTTGTACTGACATAATAATAATTTATTAGATTTGTATGCCACCCCTCTCCGAGGACTCGGGGCAGCTCACAACAACATAAACAGTGTACAAATCCAATTTTAAAATACAATTTAAAACCCTTATAATAAAATAAAATAATCACACAACCAATCAAACCATACACCAGCCTTGACAACTGGGGTGTGTGTAAGTTTCCCCATGCCTGGCAGCAAAGATGAGTTTTTAATAACTTACGAAAGGTGAGGAGGGTGGGGGCAGTCCTAATTTCTGGGGGGAGTTGGTTTCAGAGGGCCGGGGCCACCATAGAGAAGGCTCTCCCCCCGGGTCCCGCCAGATGACATTGTTTAGTCGACAGGACCCGGAGAAAGCCAACTCTGTGGGACCTAATCGGCCACTGGAATTCGTGCGGCAGAAGGCGGTCTCAGAGGTAGTCTGGTCCGATGCCATGTAGGGCTTTGTATTATAATTAAATTATAATTGTTACAGGTAGTACAAACATATCCAGCCTATCATTATTTTGTGCAATGTTTTAGACAGCTATGAATTTTGGAAATATAATTAATGTTTATTAGCATGACCTCCATGTGTTTTAGGTACCTGTTTAAAAAATTCACTTGTTACCATGGCATCTGCTTTTGTACTTATCTACTGTACCTGCATCTGGGTTTAATTAAACATTGACAAGATCAGCAGGTTAATTAAGATGTCTTTTCATCTGAACTGTGCAGCTGATCCCTTCTTCTCTGAGATGGAAGAAATCAGTTTGACTTCCTGTGATATCTCAGCCTGATTAATTCTCTGTCCAGGCAAGCAACCTAGATGTTTTCACTTGCCTGCCCATTAAATTTTTTGTTACTATATGAATTTAATAATACAGAGAAGTTTAGTTTTCATTATGCACAGGTTTTGATTTGTCTGTATTTGTGCATGTTTCCTTCTGAATTGCATTATCACATTTGTTATTTTTAATTAATTGTCACTCATTTTTTCTTTAACAAGTGAAAGTAAACTTCTGTGTTTGTTGATACATATAAACATATAAATATGTATGTTGATACATATAATCTTTGGCATTGCTGCATAATTCAAGTAGGAATAAGAAACTCATATATATTATATATAGATAATAATAATAATAATAATAATAATAATAATAATAATAATTTATTAGATTTGTATGCCGCCCCTCTCCGAAGTTGTATATTGAACTAATGTGTCCTACTGTATTTACACACACACGAACACACACACACACACACACACACACACACACAAAGATGGAGAAGTTTAAATGGCAGCTTTATTATTCTTAATTCATTAATTATAAATAATCCAAGCACTTCTTCCTCTTATTTTTCCTATAACAGCCCCGAGAGATGAGTTGGACTCAGAGTGATTGGCCCAAAGTAACCCAGCTCATTTTACATGCCTAACGCAGGACTAGAACTGTCTTGGTTTCTGGCCAAATTGGCTCTGATATATTTAATATTATCTGCATAAAAAAGAAAAGTGCAGTCCGTAAATGTTGCACCCTTGTTTTCAAGAAGAGAGAGAATATTTTTAGTGTGTGTGTATGTGTAATTACGATATTTCAACTATCCACTGTTTCAGTGCCGTAAAACTAAGGAAAAGTAAAGTTAAGCTCTATAATTTGGAGCATGTAACTGACACATAACCTCTTTCTTACTATTCCTCTAAGAGTTAAAAGTGATACAATGCCAGCCATCACTTCAGATTTTTTGAGATTTTTTAATCTCCTTTGACTGGAGATTATTTTTCTTTAGCAAACAATAACAAATCCATAACCTTGTCTCATCAGAGGTTTTAATAGCTTTTCTCAAGTTTGTATTTTGTTTTTTTTGTTTTAATTAGACAAATAAATACAGTGATACCTCGTCTTACGAACGCCCCTTCATACGAACCTTTTGTGATAAGAACCTGGGGTTTACGATTTGTTTGCCTTGTTTTAAGAACCATTTTCGTTTTACGAACCCGAGTCCAGGTGCGTGGGCTCTCTTACTGTGCGTGCGCTCTCGTACTGTGTGTGTGCTATTGTACTGTGCATGTGCTCTCTGACTGCCGCAGGGATTCCCCTGCCTTATGACTGTCACTGCCAGGATTTCCCATTTGATTACAGCCCCCGCTGGGGGGGGGAGAGTCGCACCTGACATGGAGCCCACTTAGGAGCCACCGCCTGCTTGGAGGAGGAGAAGCCGCAGCTGCCATCGCCACTGCAGCCACTGCTGCGGGAGGAGCCACACCAGGCTCCGAAGTTTGCAAAAGTTTCCGCGCCTCCTCTGTGGCCGGGAGGCTTGGCAGGGAAGGAGGCCATGTTTGGGCATGGGAATCTGGGCCCCCTCACCTGCTTCTGGCCCCCTCGCGCCCCTGGCCTCCCGCCGCTGCCCTCGCCTGCCCAATCCACCCCTCTCTCTGACTTTCTCCTCCTCCCGCAGCAGTGGCTGCAGCAGCTGTGGCGGCTGTGGCTTATCCTCCGGCCACTAGTGAGGATCCTGGTGGGCAGCTTCAAGTGGCCCTCTTGCAGCCCCTTCGCTGACAGTGCTCTGCAAAAGTGCTCCCAGCGAAGCAGCTGAGAGAGCACTTTCTCTGACCGATTCGGGAACACCTGCCCCACCCCCTGTCACAGCCCTTCACTGGGAGCGCTTTCGTCCAGGGCTGTCAGTAAAGGGGCTGTGAGAAGGGCGGGGTAGGCATTCCCGAAGCGCTTGGCAAAAGCGCTCCCAGTGAAGTGGCTGCGACTGCGCTTTCTCCGAGCGCTTTGGGGACGCCTGCCCTGCCTCTCCTACAGCCCCTTTGCTGACAGCCCTGGATGAAAGCACTTCCAGCGAAGTGGCTGCGAGAGGGGCAGGACAAGCATTTCCGAATTGTTCGGAGAAAACCCTCTCACAGCCCCTTCTCTGGGAGTGCTTTCGGCGAGCCAGCCCCTTCGCTTACAGTCCTGGCACTGAGCCCCCAAATGATGCAGGGGGCCTCCCGCAGCGGCGGCGGTTTCTCTTTGAGAAGCAGCAGCAGCGCTGGGAATGTCACGGGGTGAGTTTGGGGCTTGCACGCATTATTCGCTTTTCCACTGATTCCTATGGGAAACATTGTTTCATCTTACGGACTTTTCATCTTACGAACCTCGTCCCGGGACCAAGTAAGTTCGTAAGATGAAGTATTACTGTATTCTTAATTTGTGGTATTTTCCTTTGTATATTTATGAGATTTCTCTTTTGCCCTTTTTCTCTTTAGTAAGGACAAAAATCTTATCACTGCTTACTTTTGCAATTAGAGAAATCTTTTAATGAAATGTGTGGCGTGCTTACTAATGCTTCATTGACAGTTTCAGCATCATTTAACACACTGACACAGCACTTATTTTAAGAGCCTAGATGATGTCACATGAATTGTGCATTGAGAGATCATATAAATTTCAACTTCTCCTGGAAAGATGCATTACTGTAGAGCTAGGAAATGTAACATAGAAAGAATGGTGTTGTCAGAACTTAAAGGATCTTTAAGCAGTTTTAAATGTTTGAGACTACAGTAGGTAAAGTGTAGTAGAATAGTATAATAATTTACCGCTTATTTGAACTGTAGGTTGCATGATTAGTCTCCAGCAGTATTTTGTATAATGGGAGGAACAGATAAAGTGAGGTAGCTATTTTAATTTTTTTCAAAACAATAGTAAATAGTAAATAGTGATCAAGCAATCTTTTTATCTGAAACATATAATCATTACTCAGTTTTGAATAATGGTGAGAAATGAAATGAGATATCCAGAGGTTGAATTTTTGTTATAACAGCAATTCCAAATCTTTCAAAAATATATTTTGATCTTCCATAATTATTTTCAACTTTTTTTTTTTGAGAGGGAGGAATTTAAAAATATTTATATAGTTTATTTAAATCATCTTATAGTCACTCAATTCATATATTGTTGCTAGGAGCAGTGAACATAGAACTAAAATTAAAATCACATTAAGATTAAAACTACAAAAGCAAGAAAAAAAACAATTGTAATAATAGTAACTGCAGGTCAGCCCATAAATCCATAGACAAATGGCTGGGTAATCAATATATATATTGATAAGCTGCTTCTGGAGCCTATGCTTGAGGTAGCATCTTTAAAGAAAGATGGGTTTTAGAAAGGGTTGTAGAAACATAGAAGATTGACGGCAGAAAAAGACCTCATGGTCCATCTAGTCTACCCTTATAATATTTCCTGTATTTTATCTTAGCATGGATATATGTTTATCCCAGGCATGTTTAAATTCAGTTACTGTGGATTTACCAGCCGCTTTGGCTGGAAGTTTGTTCCAAGCATCTACTACTCTTTCAGTAAAATAATATTTTCTCACATTGCTTCTGATCTTTCCCCCATTTAACTTCAGATTGTGTCCCCTTGTTCTTATGTTCACTTTCCTATTAAAACACTTCTCTCCTGAACCTTATTTAACCCTTTAACATATTTAAATGTTTCGATCATGTCCCCCCTTTCCCTTCTGTCCTCCAATCTATATAGATTGATTTCATTAAGTCTTTCCTGATACGTTTTATGCTTAAGACCTTCCACCATTTTTGTAGGCCGTCTTTGGACATGTTCAATTTTATCAATATCTTTTTGTAGGTGAGGTCTCCAGAACTGAACACAGTATTCCAATGTGGTTTCACCAGTGGGATCACAATCTCCCTCTTCCTGCTTGTTATATCTCTAACTATGCAGCCAAGCATTCTACTTGCTTTCCCTACTGCCTGACCACACTGTTCACCCATTTTGAGACTGTCAGAAATCACTACTCCTAAATCCTTCTCTTCTGAAGTATTTGCTAACAGAGAACTGCCAATACAATACTCAGATTGAGGATTCCTTTTCCCCAAGTGCATTATTTTACATTTGGAAACATTAAACTGCAGTTTCCATTGCTTTGACAACTTATCTAGTAAAGCTAAATTATTTGCCATTTATTTAAAAAAATGAAATGCCATCAAGGAAGCCAAACCAATTTCAGGAACTGTAATTTGCAAAATTCAGGCACCTCTTCTGGGCGTTGTTATAAAACACTGTTTAATAGATGAGATCCAAAGTATGCACGCCTAGCAGAATCTGGTAAAAAGGATAGAGACATTTGGACAAAGGTGGTCCTGCAAATGTTAGTTCCATGTTGTGAATGGCTTTATAAGTGTAACCAGCAACATTAATTTACCCCCAAACTGCAAGTCAGTGCAGGTCAGAGAGTAATGGTGTACTATAAGTACCCTGAGAGGCACTAATAACTGCCCATTCCATTGCATTTGGTACCGGCTGTAGATTTCAACTTTTCATGTATTTATTGAATGCATGTGGTGAGTAATAGGGATGCATCATCATCCTTGCTTATGATATTCTGAACTCCTTATGTTTCTAATTTTCAAATTGGTAATGTAAATAGTGTCTCTCTGAAGGGCCATTCCTGTTACTCTGAAAATATTTCTGAATGATATATATGGTGTTTGACTAGACAATATCATAAATCAGTTAACTGGGATTAACAGAGACAAATAAATCTAGCAAAAAACAATATTTTAATCAAGGAAGTATCAAAGAGAAATCCACACTACCACCACCATCACTGGCAGGGCAAGCCTACTTTACATAAACAGTGAGCAAATCTCACTTTCATTAACACCGATGATGTTACTTAGTCTGGTAATGAAGTGTCTCTAAACAAACAATTAGGCTAAGAGAGCATCAAGGATCCCACAGCTCAATATATTTTCTTCTATTGATAGATACAAGTTTTTGCCAATATTAATTTATTTTTAGATGTAATGCAGTGCACAATCATTTTGCTGCAATAAATAAATATGAGCCCAGGGCTTTATTATTATTCACTTTTATCTACATAGAACTTCTAATAAAAGTTAAACCATAGCTCAAAATACATTGACCACAGAAGTCTTTTGTAATAAACTTCCCAAGTAATAATAATAATAATTTTAAAAAATCATATGCATATTTCTGAACTCAGTTCTGAAAAATTGTTGTTTTCACTTTATTTATTGGTTGGTTTCTTAGGTTTCTGAATATTGATAATCTAATCCAACAAATGTTGACTATATATTTTTCTGGTTTTTAACCAGCATCTGGTTAATAATGCTATCGGGTTTGTTGTTCTGATTCTTTTATGTTTCCTAGATTCTAATCTTCAACTTGGATTATTTTGTAATAGTCATCTATCTCTTCTCCCCTGCTTTTTTCTTTGCAATTCTTCCATCTTGTTTTTGAAAAGATTAAATGAGGGTTCACTGTGGTCGAGACCCTGTCTCTCTGTTGAAGATCAGCATCTTAAAGTGGATCTACTCAGGGGTGTATTGCTACTACCGCTGGATTGCTGCCACCAGTGGTATGTGTGCATAGCTTCGGTTGTATTGTATATATGGACATGCTATGTGCGTGCATCCCCAGTGTGTTTTGCTTCTTTTTTGCAGGAAGCAAGAATGCACTGGAATCTCATGAGAGGATGCATGCACAGAAACAAAAAATAGCCAAAATCTCACACGTGCGTCCACTCGCAAGGTTCTGCTTCTGCTCATGCAAACGAAGCAAAAAATACAAAAAAAGATGGTGGTGCTGATAGGACTGCCACCGTAGCAATCGCACGCAAATTGCATAATCTGGCAGCCACTACTGGTACACAGGCCACTACTGCAATGGTAGCAACCCACTACTGATCTACTCCCATCTTGTGTTAACTTAGAAATCTGAACTGCAAATCTGGTTTCAAAATAACTCTTATGAAGATTAACCAGATGTCTGAAGTTGCTAGGTGTGAGTTAACATCTGCACAATAAATTGAGCAGGAAACACATGTTATTCTTCAGCTGAATAAGAAGCAGCATTTCTATTTAAGATAGAACAATGATTTTCAAAATTATATTTATATCATCTTGTTTCATTATCTTGATTGGTGATATATAAATTGTCATCAAGGCTCTTCCCTTATGACAATTAAAGCAATTGTTAGTTATAATAATTGTTTTATTTAGTTATAATGATTGTTGTTTCAGGAAAAATGTAGAAATGTTTATAGCCTAAGGTAAAACTAAATTGGTGATTAGATTTTGGCTCAGGTTTAGGCAAGAGTAGCTGAAACAAGGCAAGGAATTTACAATTCTTGTATATGCTGAACAGAAAAAATCTTTATGAACATTTATGCCCCCACCGCCCAGTATAACTTTGAAATGCTTTTCCCAAGAGTATGCCTAGTGCCCCTCTGCCACAGTTTTGATGCCAAGCCAATGATCATCTCATGAATTATGATATACATGTTTCTAATTTGCAACTGTTTAACTCATTATCACATTTTTTAATCTCTAGGATTCAACTTTTAAAGTGTTGCTTTATTGTGTACACTACAACCATGTAGTGTTTGTGAGATGGGTAACCATAAAGTTGCATTTGTGAGATGGATAACTATAGCAATAGTTTCAAATGTCTATCTGCCTATTGTCTGTATGGCTTATCTCAATATCTATCACACAGTCCAGATCAGTTTGGTGCAAGGAGGGATATAACTCAGAAAAGCATTTTTGATGCTCAAGAAGAGAAGAACAACCCAAACCATCAATCAACCTTCACACAGATTATGTCAGGTCCTTTTTGGCTTCTCAGCATACCTTCTGCATGTCAACTGAGCAGCAGCAGTAACTGATTCTGAACATTGCACAGTCGGTTCTAAACCACATAAAAAAATAGTCTCTGCATGGCCAGGCCAACCCAGGACCATCCTCAGAATATCATATTAAGTCGTCTTTGGTTTTGCCCCAGATTTCCTGTTTGTGTTGAGTTTTGGTGTTTTGCTGGATGCACAAATATTCTCATAAGCTTTTCCATCAGCCTTTTTTTCTCTCTGCTTTGTCATTGCGGTGATGGATTTTGTTTCCATTAAGTCCTCAAGCAGCCCTGAGGTTGCTCAGAGTCTTCCAAAAGGCAACATAAATGAGCTGCTGAGTTGAGCCTTTGAGGCAGACAATTTGCTGTTCCCGATATGAAACAAACAAAATTAATTTCTGGGAAACAGCATTGATTTTTGAGATGTATTTGAGCCACAAGTTGGGTGTCTCTGTCTGTGTGGGCTTTTTTTAACAAAATAAAATAAATGGTCACATTTGTTTCTGGCAGTATATATTTGCTAGCATTGTGAGTTGTGACAGTGCAATAGAACTTTGTGTCTTCAGGACAAAAGTTTCTATTTAGCTAACTAATTCAGAAAGAGTCACTGTAATTCATACTGGAAATGAAAAAAGTGACATTCTAGTCTGGTCTAGATAAAAAAAATTGAGAGACAAAATCTAAGTAATTCAGATAGCTGAGAAGATATTAATCTCGTTCTTACTTCTACTTACATGGTAAAAATATATTTTTTTTCTTCCTTAGCCTGACTGCTAGGCATTTTATGTTTGCATTTTATTTATACCTTGAGAAAGTTGGCCTATTCCCACATACTTTTCATAAAAAAACCCCACCTTTATTGTATCCAATTCTGTACCCCATTCAATTGAATTTATAACCTAGTTGTAACAGTCACAGCTTCACAAATGGATGCATAATTATACCTTTGCAATCAAAATTAATTTCCAGGAAGAAAATTACCTGTGATATTAGAAATGAACAAAAGCAGAAATACAGTCATACCTCGTCTTACGAACCTAATTGGTTCCAGGGGGAGGTTCGTAAGACGAAAGGTTCGTAAGACGAAACATTGTTTCCCATAGGAAACAATGTAAAGTCAATTAATCCATGCAACCAAAAAAAACCCCCCCGCAAAAAAACGGTACCGCCTGGCTGTCACCTTTTAAAACAGCCTGGGGGCTTCTCAGCAACCTCCCGAACGCCGAACGCCAAACCCGAACTTCCGGGTTCGGCATTCGGGAGGCCACCGAGAAGCCCCCAGGCTGTTTTAAAAGGTGATAGCCGGGCGACAGGGCTTCCCAGCAGCCGCCGAACGCCGAACGCAGATGTTCGGGTTTGGCGTTCGGCTTCGGGAGGCTGCTGGAAAGCCGCCCGGCTGTTTTAAAAGGTGACAGCCAGGCTGGGAGGCTTCCCAGCAACCTCCCGAATCCCGAACTTTTGCCGAACCTTCGGGTTCGGGGTTCGGGAGGTTGCTGGGAAGCCCCCCAGCCCGGCTGTCACCTTTTAAAACAGCCGGGCGGCTTTCCAGCAGCCTCCCAAAGCCGAACGCCAAACCCGAACATCCACATTCGGCGTTCGGAGTCTGCTGGGAAGCCCCGCTGCTCGGCTGTCACCTTTTAAAACAGCCGGGGGGCTTCCCAGCAGCCTCCCGAACGCCGAACCCGGAAGTTCGGATTTGGCGTTCGTAACACGAAAAAAGTTCGTAAGAAGAGGCAAATTTTTTCTGAACCCCGGGTTCGTATCTTGAGTTGTTCGTAAGACGAGGGGTTCATATCTTGAGGTACCACTGTAACTTCAAATGGACCTTGCAATAAAATTTTGCAACATGAAAAGTGTTAGATATTAGATATTCTATTATCTCCCTTAGTTAATAATTGAAATCTTTCATTCATTAATCAAATCCTGATTATCCTCTATTGAGGGATCAATTTCAGCACCTTTCCAAATCATAAATCAAGCTACTTTTGGTGCTGCTTCTGAAGAAGATATCTATGTTTGAACAGTATAATATAGCAGCTCTATACACCAAGCCTGGATAGACCACACCAACTACGGTCCTGATTCTTGAAAGGAGTTCTTTGTGAGATAGAAGGACAGAAGAGACATATCACAGATTCACATTAAACTTTTATCCCTATAAAGTGAGAGAATGGATTTCCTTTTGCTTTTGTTTTTCGATAACTGTATCATCCTATCAGTAAATGCTATTTAAGAGAGGATAGTTGGTTTTGTAATTAAGTTGATGAACTAGAAACCAAGAGACCATGAATAAGTCCTTCCTTATCATAGAAGCTGCTTTTATGTCTAATCTATCATTTGGTCTGTCAGTTCAACCCACCTCATGAATGGTTGTTGTGGAGGAGGAAGGGGCATTGTATATGTCAGTGATGGTGAACCTATGGCACAGGTGCCACAGGAGGCACACACATGAGCTGTTGATACATGAGCTGTTGGCACATGAGCTGTTGGCACATGAGCATTGTATATGCCAGTGATGGCGAATCTATGGTACGGGTGCCACAGGATGCACGCACATGAGCTGTTGGCACATGAGCTGTTGCTCTAGCTCAGCCCCAACATGCATGTGTGTACTGGCCAGCTGATTTTTGGCTTGCATAGAGGCTCTGGAGGGAATTTTTGGTTTCCAGAGAGCCTCCAGGAGGATGTGAGAGGGCGTTTTTACCCTCTCCCAGCTCCAAGGAAGGCTTTGGAGCCTGTGGAGGGTGAAACACGAGCCTACTGTGGGCCCATCATAAGTTGGGAAACAGGCCATTTCCAGCGTCCATAAAGCCTCTGGAGGATGGGGAAAACAGTTTTCATCCTCCCCAGGCATTGAATTATGGGTGTGGGCACTCAGGCATATGCCATAGCACGTGCCCACGCCATTTCCGCACCTGAGGAAAAAAAGGTTTGCCATCACTGGTATATGCTGTACAAAAATAAAGGTGAGAAATGAATCAGATAAATAAACTAATGAAAATGAGATCTCCAAATGGATTAATTACAGCTGTTCTGCCTCCTTGGGGGAAAAAATACAATAGTTGTACTTTAAAATGAAAAACCAAGGAAAGGGCGATGTTGGGTGAGGGTTATGGGAGTTGATATTCCAACATATTGGAATGGACCCAAGTTGGAGTTGGCTGTCATGGAGTTGTGCTTTAAATGAAACCGTTTCCTTTTTAAGTTCTTGTAACATTTCAATACATTGTATTTTATTCCTTGAGTACACTTTCATTTTTACTATTTTCCTCTGCCACATTATCTCTCTTTCTCTCTCTCCCTCCCTCCCATTCTTCCTCCCCCCAACTCACCACTATGTTACATTCATTGAAACAAAAATCAATACTTAACTTTCCAATTGCTCATTTGTGCTCTGTAGTCATAAAGTTTTGAAGAATCACTGTCATTAGATTTGGACCTCTAACATCCGTATTTTCATTGGCTCATGCAACAGTCCACACAAATCTCATAATCTCTCAAAGGGTTTATGTTGTTCTTTGGACTGAAGCTAAGAAGGAAACATGCCATGACTTCTTTCAATGGGCAATATTTCAATTCAATAAGTCTCTCTTCAGCATCATCCACATAATGATATTTGGTATTTATAAGCATTGATCTAGATGTAATTTTGTCTGAAAGAATTGGATATATCCTTGGTTATTCCAAAACATAGTTGTTGGCTTTGATTCATGTATTCAAAAGTCCATTTTCAGTTTATGTAGCCATGCAGCCTATTAGCATTGCTTGGGCTGCAAATGCATACTTTGCTTTGGTGGATAATAGGATGGCTAATTGATCTTTGCTTGCCCAACTAATCTCACCATCCTCCTGCAGGAACAGTTGGCTGTTTATGGAATAACAATCATCCTTGCCTTCTGCTCAATCTGCTTATTTGTATCCTACAAACTAAAGTTTGCAGTTAGTTGGTGATCTGAGATCTAAGTATACAAAGCACTTTTTAAAAGCGAGAAATATATGCTGAACAAAATCTCCTTCCACCTATTTTGTAAAGTTTTAAATACATAACAAAGAGAATGAATTAGTGGGGGAGAGGGAAATCCAGTAATAACTATTGATATGATATAAAATTAATGTAGTCTTCAGCTCATCATTAAATGTAGACCAGAGAAAAACATATTGTTTCATTTTGTCATTCTTAGAATGCAAAGAATTTTCAAGACTAAATAGCAAACTTATATCCTAGATCCATTTCTTAAAATCAAGAGAATCAGTTCCTTTCATTTACATACAATTATCCTTGGCAATCAACTGTTTTAATGACAAGTTCCATGTTTTAGGAATATAGTCCTTAACTATAATACTTCTTCCCAAAGTTGTAATACACATGTAATTTTTTTAAGCCCAACCCAACCAAGGCTATATTGAGATCACATAAATTTAAGAACTTTCCAATGCCAAGAGGCAAAAATTAACATCTATCCCTTTTCAAACATTTTTGAGAAGTCCTATAAAATATCAAAAGCCAGTTTGTCTAAACCAAGAATTTTCCCAACTAAATTTAAAATAAGCCCTACATTATTTCTTTAGAAAATGTATTAGTTACTAGTAGCTACATGTGACTTTTACAGGGAACTTGTTCTGCAAATAGTTGTTTTGCTCCTGTTAGTAAGGCATTTGACAAAGTAGACCGTAACCTACTACCCGATAAAGTAGAAAAATGTGGGATAGACAGCAACACCACCAGATGAATTCAAAACTCTAACCAACAGCACTCAACATGTAGTGCTCACTGGAACTGCATCTACATGGAGAGATATATGCACACCAAGACTCTGTTTTAGGCCTAGTACTCTTCAACATCTTCATCAATGAGGGGATAGACGGAGAACTTAAACATTTGCAGATGACACCAAACTGGCAGGAATAGTCAACACTCCAGAAGATAGGCACAAAATACAGAAGAATCTTGACAAACCTGAACACTGGGCACTATCTAACAAAATGAAAATCAATGGTGAAAAAAGTAAGGTTCTACATTTAGGCAAGAAAAACAAAATGCACAGGTACAGTATATGTGGTACATTGCTTAACTGTAGTAACTGTGAGAGGGATCTTGGAGTCCTAGTGGACAACCATTTAAATATGAGCCAGCAGTGTGCAGCAGCTGCCAAAAAAGCCAGCACAGTTCTAGGCTGCATTAACAGAGGGACAGAATGAAGATCATGTGAAGTGTTAATACTACTTTATAATGCCTTGGTAAGGCCACACTTGGAATACTGCATTCAATTTTAGAGTTGAGACTCTAGAAAGAGTACAGAGAAAAGTGACAAAGATGATTAGAGGACTAGAGGCTAAAACATACGAAGAATGGTTGCAGGAGCAGGGTATGTCTAGTTTAATGAAAAGAAGGACCAGGAGAGACATGATAACAGTGTTCCAATATCCCAGGGGTTGCCACAAAGAAGAGGGAGTCAAACTAT
Organism: Erythrolamprus reginae; assembly: GCF_031021105.1. NCBI lineage: Eukaryota > Metazoa > Chordata > Lepidosauria > Squamata > Dipsadidae > Erythrolamprus > Erythrolamprus reginae. The sequence continues at coordinate 378,802,110 of NC_091950.1, read as the reverse complement.
TCTCCAAAGCACCTGAGGGTAGAACAAGAAGCAATGGTGAAACCAAATAAGGAGATAAGTAATAATATTCACCAAATATCCACTAATATTCACCAAAACTAAGAAAAACAAATTACCCATAAAAATAAGAAAGCTCCAAACCAAAAAAAGAATTCTTTGGTGCAAAAATAAAACAGGCCATGTTTCAAACTTTAAAAGCCACTATAAAAATTTGTGTCACCAAATAAAGACTGAATGTACCAATTATCACATCATCCAAGAAGGAAACCTTCTACGGACAAAGTCTACTTGTGCCTTCTACAACTTTGCTAACAATAAACTCAAAGACTCTAGACCCATCCCACCCCTTAAAGGACCAAACAACATAGACCATAATGATGAATCAGTCAAAGCCAACCTTTTTAACTCCTTCTTCAGCTCAGTCTTTGTTAACAACAATGACTCATGCCCAACATTTCCTAACCGCACCACAAATAACCTCAATGATCTTACACAAATTGATTTTACAGAAGATAACATTAGAAAGGCATTACACAACTTAAAACCATCTTTATCTATTGGACCAGATGGACTATGTGCATACTTCTTAAAAAACCTCTCCTCCACCTTGGCTGAACCTCTGAGCATATTTTTAAATAAATCTTTCAGTACTAGCTCCCTACCCACATTATGTTCACTTGCCACAGTCATCCCTATCTTCAAAAAAGGAGATCCAAGCAATGTTGAAAATTATAGACCTATCTCTTTGTGTTGTGTCACCTGGAAAATTATGGAATCAATCATAAACCAATCCATTACACTCCACCTTGAAGCTAATAACCTACTTTCCAATTAACAATTTGGTTTCAGAAAAAAATTATCCTGTAATCTACTACTCTTACACTGTAAAAACATTTGGACCACTCAACTTGACCAAGGTGATGCAGTCTATATCGACTTTTGCAAAGTCTTTGACTCAGTTGTCCACAACAAACTTCTTCTGAAACTCAAATCCTACGGCATCTCTGGACTACTACACAATTGGTTAACAGCATTCCTATCTAACAGACAACAAGTGGTCAAAATAGGAAGTGCCACTTCTCTTCCTGCTCCTGTTAACAGTGGTGTCCCTCAAGGTAGTGTTTTAGGACCAACACTATTCATACTATACATAAACGATCTTTGCGATTGCATCACTAGCAATTGCGTTCTCTTTGCAGATGATGTCAAACAATTTAATACCACCGACAATACTGCTACCCTTCAAAAAGACCTTGACCATATAGCAGAATGGTCTAAAACCTGAGAACTTCAAATCTCCACCACTAAATGCTGTGTCTTACACATTGGTAAAAAGAATCAGAATACTAAATATAAACTTGGAGGAATTGAACTTATTGATAACCCTCAATCTGTCAAAGACCTTGGAGAACTCATATCCAATGACCAAAGTCCTAGAGCCCACTGCAACAACATTGCCAAAAAGGCTTTAAGAGTTGTTAACCTAATCCTTCGCAGCTTCTTCTCTGGTAATTTTGAACTGCTAACAAGAGCTTACAAAACATTTGTCAGACCAGTCCTAGAATACAGCTCACCTGTATGTAACCCACATTGCATATCTGAGGTCAACACAATTGAGAGAATCCAGAAATATTTCACAAGAAGAGTCCTTCACTCCTCTTCTCACAACAAAATACCTTACTCTGCCAGACTTGAAATTCTTGGTTTAGACAACTTACAACTCCGTCGTCTCCGTTCCGACTTAATTATAGTTCATAAAATCATATACAAAAATGTCCTACCTGTTAACAACTACTTAACCTTCAACCGCAACAACACACGAGCACAAAATCAATTTAAACTAAATGTCAACCGCTTCAAACTTGACTGCAAAAAATACGACTTCAGCAACAGAGTAATTAACGCCTGGAATGCACTACCTGACTCTGTGGTTTCTACTCCTAACCCCAAAACCTTTAACCTTAGACTATCTACAATTGACCTCTCCCCCTTTCTAGGAGGTCTGTAAGGGGCGTGCATAAGCACGCCATTGTGGCTACAGTCCCTGTCCTATTGTCCTTTTTTGTTACTTTTTATCATTACTTATCTAATGTTTTATTTGTACAAATTACCACCCTATAATTGTTTGACTAAATAAGTAAGTAAGTAAGTAAGTAAGTAAGTAAGTAAGTAAGTAAGTAAGTAAGTAAATTAATTAATTAATTAATTAATTAATTAATTAATTTAGAACTAAGGAAAAATTTCCTGACAGTTAGAATAATTAACCCGTGGAACAGCTTGCCTCCAGAAGTTGTGAATGATCCAACACTGGACGTTTTTAAGAAAATGTTGGATAACCAGTTGTCTGAAGTATTGTAGGGTGTCCTGCCTATGCAGGGGGTTGGACCAGAAGACCTCCAAGGTCCCTTCCAACTCTGTTGATGTTATTGATTTTGGTGTTGATGTTGTGTTTATTCGTCATTATGAATTTTGCAAAATGCATATTTTTATTCAATCAAACAACAGATTATTTTCTGTCTGTTACACCATTCTTTACTGAGATACAGACCATTGTAATTATACCATCATTTCTTTTACATGTTGCTTGTTAACTATTATTTCCTATTATCTATTCATAGTACTTAAGGTTTTTTTTAAAAAAAAGCTGTTGTTTACTAAAGTCACACATTCTTTATACTGTAGTACTTGACTGTTATCACTGAGCAACTACCAAAATATGTGCAGCTTACGTAATCACCTATGCTTATAAAATTATTTCTGTTTCACCTGGTGTGGCGATGGTATTGAATCACAAATGTCAGCACACACTAGTTCTTGTGGTTTCTTTGCCTTCTTTATTGGCTTAATGCCTTTGGCTTTTGCCTAATGTGCACACATTGACTGATTCACACATGGCTGGAACTTTAGTTCTTTGACTAAGCCCTCTAATTTACAAACAGCATCTGGGACTCTTGTTTCATTATCTGGTGCCATTTGATTACACAATTTTTATAGTCCTATTTCTCTGGTTCCCTTACTTTTCATAGTCTAATTCAAATTGTCAGTTTTTCTAGAGGGTGCTTTTAATCAGCAATTCTACATTCTAAGTTTATTTAACAATTATTCTGTTTAAATATTACATTGCATTCTTTCTCTGAGGTATATTTTACTAATTCGAGATCTGGGACATGTAAGACATTCTTAATCATCTTTCTTTTTACAAATGCGTAACAGAGTCTTTGTCTATTTGGCAACAAAATGGTAGATTCAGTTCAATGGGTGAGCCTTTTGTTCTGTTTAATTAAGTTAAAAGTTGCAGCAGGATCAGAACAAATGCCATCTAGTGGCCTGTATGTTCTCATACTTATTATTGTATTACCTCCCTGTACAAGAAGATTCTAGACTGAGAATTTCATCTTAGAGTTATGCAGATTTGCCATTAGAATTATGCAAATTATAATCTTGCAAGCAATTTATTATGGAATTTATATTTATTTTCTCTTTGCGTTGCATGGACGCAATTGGTAATATCTAAAATTCACCAAGTCATCTCCCTAAAGTCCATACAAACAGTAGTAGGCTTTATTAGATTTTGATCAAAGGACCTCCGTGAATGAAGAAAACACTCTTCAACCCAAGAAGGCAAAAATACACATTAAAGCATGGAGTTTTTATATGACAAACAAGTTTTTTATCCTTATTTCTCTGGAAAATCTCCCATCCATCATGACGCCATCGTGCACTTCCTCAACTTGTGCTTTTCCATCTCTCTCGCTCTCTGGACATTCCCCTTCAGCAAAAATCCCCTCAACAGATGTCCTATTTTTCACATAATGTATTTTAGCTGATAAGTAAAAATTCATTTTTGAAAGCATACAAGATTACAAAAGTTTGCAGAAGTTCATTTGGATATAAAATACAATATGGTTACATAAAAGAACATGGCTGCACTTATGTTCTTCTCTTTGCAAGATTAAAATAACATTTTCTCTCCATTTTCTCACACTCGGCAATAATTTTAAAATGAAGGCAACCAATGTTTATTCACTGTAGTATATTTTTGCTGTTTGCATTTCAAGCTGACTGGCAATATATTTAATTTCATTAATATGAAGCTTTTGATTCACCCTCCAGACACTTGTTGCATAATTTTTTTAAAGATCTATTTTCACATAAATTGAAGAAGATTTTCCAGATATATTTGATCTTGATCTTAAATCTCCAATGATGAAGTTACTTGCATGCAGGCAGATCATTTCAGGTGTTTGTTCTTTGCAGTATCCAAGGCTATTGCTATTGCCTGCTTTTTGGGGTATTTCTCCATTACAAGATAATACATTGAGTCTTTAGGAATGTTGTCTTTTTGAATGACAAGAGACTTCTGCTTCTTACAGTTGAAACATTCTTGATTCCATTTCTTAAAATTTTCTGCCTTCTTTCTGTCTTTTGTCTAGAGTTGGGGCATCAAACTCACATCATCACAGTGCTGTCATGTGACATATCAGGATTCTCCCCCCCCCCCCCTTTGCTAAACTGTGCATGGCCAGCACATGACACATCCAGCCTGTGGCCGGGTGTTTGACAACCCTGGCCTAGATACTCAGGGAATGTATGCTTTTTGTTTCCATGAAAAATCTTCGTCTTTATTTCATTTATTAGGACTGTAGTTGTTGGAGGTTGAAATGTTTTATTTGTTTATAAATTGTTACCTTCACTAGGCTAGAGTGAGAAATCAGAATATCTGCAAAAGTTGCAGTAATAAAGTACTTCACTACAGTCCCCTCCAAAATAACATCTACATGAAATCCAACCTAGAACTTAAGATAATTTTCCTAACTGTTAGAATAATTTATTAGTGGAACAACTTACCTTCAGAAGTTGTGAGTACAGTACTTCAGTACTGGAGATTTTAAAGAAGAGATTGGACAATCATTTGTCAGAAATGGTATAGGTTTTCCTATTGGAAAACCATTGGATTAGAAGACGTTGGACTAGACGTTGGATTAGAAGAACTCCAAGGTCCCTTCCAACTGTGTTATACTGTTAAATCCTTAAGAGTTAAACTTCTTAATGTTTTCAGTATTTTTATTGTAAAGTGAGGAAAGGTGTTTGTTGTACCTCTCTATAAAGTTTTTCATTCTGCCTCCTGCTTAATTTGCTGATGTGGGCATTTCTGAGTGGGATTTTTTTGTTGTCATTTTTAACTTCTATTCGAACATTCATGTTTGGCATTTCCAAGTATCTTGTCTTATAGAAGACTCAGCAAATATTTTTTTTCCTCAAACTTCAAAATAAATAAAAAGACAGAAGGTTCATTAACATCAAAAAACAAAATAAAATATTTAAGTACAGAACAAATAGAACATTATTACAGTTGCAAGATTTGTTTCATTCCAACAGTATTGGCAAAAACATTCATGAAAAACATATTAAAAAAGCATATAATGGATTACAATTATTATTATAGTTACCATATAAGAAGTTAGGTCATTGACCATCAACATTAAAATTGTCTATTATAGTTCCTTGTATTCTTCAAAGGCCTCTAGCCTTTAATCTGCACAGACATTTACTAAAGATTTGAAAGAAATACACTGAGATGCTAAAAAAACTGAGCCCAGAACTCTAAAAATGGATTTCTGTGTTGCATAAGAGAATAAGAGCAGCTGGGACAGTCACATTTCTTATCATAAACACAGAGGAATAGAGAGACTGGAAATCAAAGACCATAAGTATCATAATGTTTGCTGTCATTCCATCACATTTTAAGCATCACTTTGAATAATTAAGCTGCTGTTTTTGGATTCATAGAGGTCTAGCTAAGTGCTTTATTCTTTGTTTGATATTTATTCTAACACTGCATCAAAATGGACTGTGAATACATCACCCTTAACCTCTTTTGACTATTGATCTGAATGTTGCACGGTTTCTGTTTGGGGTATAATATTTTATGCTGGTCTGCAGAAATGACTTGTGAGCATTTCAAGTACCAAAAATGTGCAGAATCTTTCTCTTTCCTTTTATTGATCTGTTGCCAGTAACTTCATTTGGAGTTTTCTCTAAGAATCAATAGTGGGATGCAGACTATTTTGCAAATCCTACTAGTTTATTAAACCAAGGAGCTCATTAATATTACATTGCTTACCTTGCATCGTTTAGCTTTAAAGGCAGTCTTTTCAAACCTGGGTTTTTGTTTTTTTGCATCTACATGATTATAGTTAGCAGCAAACACTTGGAATGAAGCAACTTTTGTTTTACTAATAGTTAAGGGACAATACACCTCCATATTAATAATGCATTCACTTTGAATACAGTATTTAATGCAATTTCTTGAATTTCAGACTATTGGGACAAATGTCCCGTAGTTTCCATAAAAAACATGGATTTGCAAATTGTGTGAGAAATATTATTTTCTTTGAAAGATCATTCAATTCTCTTTAAAAATAAATTAAGTATTACAAAGGAGTTGTATCTTTTGTTTTGAACAGTGAGATTTGCATAAATAGTTTTCTCAAGAAAAAAAAGTAGTTCAATGAAAGAAGAGAAGTAAGGGAGAGGTAGCCTTGGTGTTGGGCAATTTAGGTTGATTGTCTAGGCCATGGGTATCAAACTCATATTGTCATGGCAGCGTTACATGATGTAACAGGACTTTTTCCTGAAACTTTGCTAAACTGGGCATGGGAATGACCAGCACACACTCTTGCCCATGGGCCAGGAGTTTGACAGCCCTGGCCTAGGCAGTGATTTTGCTTCATTTGTGTGTTATGTTCTCCTATCCAGAGAAAGAAAAGAGAGAGGAATAGTGTTTGCTGATGTGAAGTCAGTAGGCAGATAGGTAGGTAGGTAGGTAGGTGTTGTGGTTGGCTCTGGCCCAGCTCCTGCCCCAAGGAATGTGGAGGTGGATGTGGGGGAAACATCCACATGCCACAGGCCTGTTTTGCTCCCCATAGAATCTCCCAACGAAGGCTCCTCTGACAAAGGAAGCGTGAGTAGCAGGGAAGGGGGGAGTTTGGCAGACAGCCCAGATCAATCATCCTTATCATCCCTGGATTCTGAACAAGAACTTATGACAGATCCACGCATACTTAGAGTGATGCATAGGAGAGAACAACTGAAGGATTATTACAGGAGATAAGTGAGGCCACCTGTGGTTGGGTGGGACTGCTGTAATTAGTGCTACAGATAAAAAGAACAGCGTGCTGGTTTAGCCTTGTGGAAGTTTATCGGATTCATAGTTTGTCAAGATAGTGGTTCTGCTGTTCAAGACTGTGTGTGGACTTTTTGGACTTTGGACTCAATTTCCCAGTTATTGGGTGAGAAATTGGATTGCATTTAACCTGTGCCTTGTGTGTACTAGAAAATCCCTTTGACATTTAAGAAGGGAGTTTTTCCTGCTTTTCTGTTGATAAAGACTTTTGGTTTTCCTTCTATCGTGTAGTGTGTGTCTTTCTGGACTAATTACCCTGTAATTGTGGGCAGTTGGGACACTCTGGCAGAACAGAATAAACTTCCATACACCCCCAGACACACACCGTTACAGAGTGAAGTGTGTTGGATTGTTTACTTCTCTTTTTTCCGGCATTTATCTGATCATGCTGCTGGTATGGCAGAAATGCAAGCAGTCTTCAAGGCTTTGAGGATAGAAATCCAAGCGTTGACGCAGACAATGCTGCAGTTACAGAACCAGGTGGATATATTATCTCAGCAGCCTGTCATTCCACAGGTGCAGCCAGCAGCTCCTGCCCCATAGCCACTACCAAGGAGGAAATGCTTTGTGGCTCTGCCTGAAAAATTCTGGGGCGACAGACGCATGTTTGCAGCTTTCCTCAGTCAAGTGCAGTTGTTTATTAATGCACAACTGCCCCATTTTCCAAGAGATGCAGAGAAGGTAGCATTCCTCTGCAGTTTGTTGGCCGGCCCTGCTGCTTCCTGGGTGTCTCCATTTCTGGACAGAGATGATCCGATACTGCAGGATTATACCGCCTTTTGCGCCCAGTTGCGATGGCAGTTTTCAGGTCCGGTGCGGGAGCAGACGGCCACGAGGGCGTTGAAACAGCTGAAACAAGGCTCGCACCCATTAGTGGAATATTTAAGTGACTTTCGTAGCCTCAGTGGACAGGTGCAGTGGAATGAGGCCACCTTGATGGAGGCGTTTCAGGATGGCTTGTCAGAGACTATGCTTGATGAGCTGGTGCACGAGACCCTGCCGGCCACCCTGGATGAGCTGGAGCAGCATTGTTTAGCCATTGAGGCTCAGCTGCTGGCTCGAGAAGTGCGCCGGGCTGGGCGGTCCTCTCCACCCCTTTAGATAGATAGATAGATAGATAGATAGATAGATAGATAGATAGATAGATAGATAGATAGATAGATAGATAGATAGATAGATAGATAGATAGTACTTACAACATACAATAATATCTCTTTCACTTGTTAAAGGAAAAAAATAGATGTAAGCCACAGAAGAAAGGAAAATGTGCAATGATGAAAAATAATATTATTGTGTGAGAAAATATGCATGTCAATACTAAACATAGGAATATTCCTTAATTCCTACATTAGTTAAAACATGTTAAAAAGGTATCCATATCATTTGATTCATTGATGGAAGGAATAGAAATAAAATAAAAAGAAACTGGTAAAATTGAATTGCTTGCAAATATAGAGATGTTTACTAACAAAACTAAAGAGCCACTCTGAGTCCCCTGGAGAAGGGCAGCATAGAAATCCAAATAAGGAAGGAAGGAAGGAAGGAGGGAGGGAGGGAGGGAGGAAAGAAAGAAAGAAAGAAAGAAAGAAAGAAAGAAAGAAAGAAAGAAAGAGTAAGTAATTAAGTCATGCCGGAGAAGCAAACAAATCCCATAGAAGTCTAATTGTTGTCACAGTATTTGATATGCATGATTTAAGGTTCTGCTTGATGGGTGTAGGGGGAAAATGAGCTTTAAGAGAAGCATGAGAGTTATTGCAAACTAAGAACATTATGAAAACAAAATGAAACATTCTTAATCCCTGTGAGGAGTTGCTTTGGAAGGGAGAAATTATTCAACATCATAGCAGAGTTCTCTGTGGATATGTAATGTATATTTATGGCTTGGCAAAAATGGCTGGGAATTAGAGAGGAAAAAGAAAACAGAGCAGATTATAAGTGGGAGTTGGTGGGGTCACTGAAGGCTAAGATATTCTTGGGGGAAAAAACATGGATTTGGAGAATCTTACCCATCTTAGAACAAGGCTTGGGTTAGGCTGTCTCATACAAGGAACCATCTGCAGTGCTTTTAAGTGTTCATGCTAGATGTTAGTTCTTAACTTCTGTGATATTAATCCCAGTTTTCACTATGCCAGTAGTGAACACTGGCCTGGTATTTACTGAACCGTGGTGGCCCAGGGGCTAGAATGCAATATAGTAGGTTAACTCACTGCGCACTTCAGGAGTTTGATCCTGACCTGCTCAAGGTTGACTCAGTCTTCCATCCTTCTGAACTCAGTTAAATGAAGCCCCATATTATTAGGAGTAATATGCTGACTTGTAAACTGCTTAGGGAGGGCTTTAAAGCCCTATGAAGCAGTATATGAGTCTTAAGTGCTATTGTTATTTTTGCTTCTCCAGCAAATAGAGACTGATATACAGTGTTCCCTCAATTTTCGCGGGGGATGCGTTCCGAGACCGCCCCCGAAAATCGAATTTCCACGAAGTAGAGATGCGGAAGTAAATACACTATTTTTGGCTATGAACAGTATCACAAGCCATCCCTTAAGACTTTAAACCCCTAAATTGCAATTTCCCATTCCTTTAGCAACCATTTAGATTATTACTCACCATGTTTATTTATTAAAGTTTATTAAAATATATATTTATTAAAGGCAGATGAAGGTTTGGCAATGACATATGATGTCATCGGGTGGGGAAAAACCTGCAAAGTATTTTTTAATTAATATTTTTGAAAAACCGTGGTATAGACTTTTCGCGAAGTTCGAACCCGCGAAAATCGAGGGAACACTGTACTCAGAATATTTTAATGTAGGAAATAATAGGATCTCATACACCTGTAGACATTGATGGTTTAGCCTTTGACCTAAGAAATATAGCTTCACAGCTTTAGACTAAATCAAAGTATACCTATAAATTTACTTGAGATTTTTTAAAAATAAAAATAAATAAGAAGCATTAATAATTAAAACAGCAACAAGGCTAAGTAGCTTAGTAATAGCCAACTGGGCTGTGAGATCAATTGTGAGAAATTTAATGAGCCCCCTGTGAGCATTAGATGATAATACATCTATCCATCATTCTCTGGAAATCTGTCAATTAAATCAATTCTGCTGAGTACAACTATCAACCAAATTATGTAATATAATTATGACAGTTGCCAAATGTAAGGACTTTCAATTACTTTGAATGGGAATATGCATCTGGTAATATGGAAGTTTCTTTTATTAGGAAAGTTATTCTTTGTATTTGTTTCTTTTCACACAACTGTTTTATGTATAAAATACTTTTCTCTGATTAGAAATGAGATTTTCCATTCATACCTTTCTTCTTCCTATACATATACAGTGGTCCCCCGATTATCACGAGGGTTCCGTTCCAGGACCCCTCGCGATGATCGGTTTTTCGCGAAGTAGCGGTGCGGAAGTAAAACCACCTCTGCGCATGCGCAGATGGTGTTTTTACTTCCGCCACAGCAGCGAGGAGCCGAAGATTGGGGTTTCCCCGCCGCCCACGCAAACTCCTCGCTGCTGCTGCGCCCGCCGCTTGTCCACCCGCTGCTTGTCCGCCTGCCGCCTGCCTGCCCGCACGCCCGCCCTTCGCCCACCCACGCCGTTCGCTCGCGCCGCTTCCCAGCTGAGTCCTGAAGCCAGACGGCAAAGGCGAACTTCCGCGTTTGGCTTCGGGACTCAGCTGGGAAGCGGCGCTGGAGTCTTACCGGCCGCCCATGCAAAGGGGAAACCCTGGCTCCTAGCTGATGCCCGCCGCTCGCCCTCCCGCCAGCAAGAGGGGGAAGACCCAGGGAAGCCGCCCAGCAGCTGATCTGCCAGGGGGAACGCAAACTCCACCATCTACGCATGCGTGGCCATAGAAAAAAGGGGCGTGCATGCGCAGATGGTGTTTTTACTTCCGAGTGGAAAAATCGCGATATAGCCTTTCGCAATGATCGGGATCGCGAAACTCGGGGGATCACTGTATATCTTACATAGCATAAATGGACAACTTGCAGTCCCCATATAAACCTCAGTGGTCAGTTTTCCTATCCATTGCCATTCTTCCATTGTTAACCTACTGTTGTGATAGAAGATAGTCACTAACAGAGCCATGATGGTATCTGCAGATCCTTATGGATGGCTTCCATTTGAATGGCCACCAACAATATAACAGTGTAAGTGGTCATTTAGTACTTACATTTTTATAGGATCCCTGGCAGTACTGGAGGGTTTAGGTACTTCGGAATGTAAACAGTTTGCTGTCTGCTTTTGGTACTGTGGGGTAAAACAGTTGAACTTCATATGTATGGCTTGTGCATTGTTAGTATATTTATATAAGTCATATTTGAATGTCATTTGTTCATAGTGTGAACTAAGAGTAACATGCATACTTCAAGGATATAGGAAGCATCAGTGGACAAAATCCTTGCACACTGATATATTGGAAAATGAAAACAAAACAATGATTGCTTTTATTCAGACAGGGATATATTTCTGTATCCATTCTGAAGTGCTATATTCACAACATTTTTGGAGGTCCTGAATTGGCTCTGATTGTCTCAGAAGGGATTATTCAATCCACAAAATCACAGAAACTTTAAATAGTGGCTTGATTCTGTTTCATGATTTGGTCAGATACATGTTTATGGCCCATGGAGTCATGAAGAGTCAAATATAACTTTAAGAACTGAACAACAACAACATGTTTGGGTATGTTTCTGGTACCTATAGTGTGATTATATCCTCTATGTGTTTCTTGGCCAAACTAAGGACATTGTACTACAACATATCTATAGATCCAAGTCAACATGAAAAAGAGCCAGCTCTTTATTTTCTATTGAAATGTGAAGCAATCAACAACCTGGAAAGCCTTTGCTTTCTTAGTATTAATTTTCTTTGACATGCTCATGTTGAAACAGGGTATGTATTTAATAACATTGCAAATAAATTGGTGTTACTAATTCAGAATGCCTATTCCTATTTTTTTTATCCTGATTGCACGGGTTTAAAACTTATAACTTAAAACTTATTTGATATATTCTTGTAGTCAAGAATCCGGAAGGCAAATATATATGTGTGTGTGTGTGTGTGTACACACAGAGACACACACACACTGAAATATCCTGCTTAGATATTTATTTCATGAAATTCTAAAGCATAGATCAAGGGCTACTGCTTTCGCTACGCTATACATTTCTGCCTACTTTTAGAAGGACCAAAAGCAGTTTACAGTCAACAATAACATCGGAATATACAATTGAAAATAAATAAACTGACTTACTAAATAAACTACCGTATATACTCGAGTATAAGCCGACCCAAGTATAAGCCGAGGCACCAATTTTTGCCACAAAAACTGGGAAAACGTATTGACCCGAGTATAAGCCGAGGTTAGAAAATGCAGTGGCTACTGGTAACTTATAAAAATGGAAAACAATAAAATTACATTAATTGAGACATGTTTTAGAATATTTATTTTAAAGAAAACCAGTAAACTAGCTCTGTAAATTTAAAAGAGGGTAAACAAATTAACAATATTAACAATAAATTAAAAAGTAAAAAAAGTCGCTCGATCAGGAACAAAGCTAAAACCTAAGAGTTAAAATCCTTCAAAACTGGATTCCTTCTCATCATTAATTGGATTTACATTATTGTTCTGTTTTTATATATGCTGTGAGCCACCCTGAGTCCTTGGAGAGGGATTGCATACAAATCCAATTAAATAAATAAACAAACAAACAAACAAATAAATAAGTGTATCCAAAGAAGAGCTTCAGCATTAGCTGCTGTGAGGTTATCAGCATAGAAAACCAAATAGATAGATAGATAGATAGATAGATAGATAGATAGATAGATAGATAGATAGATAGATAGATAGAGATAGATAGAAAGATAGACAGACAGACAGACAGACAGACAGAAAAATAGATAGATAGATAGATAGATAGATAGAAATAGATACAGATAGATAGATAGATAGATAGATAGATAGAAAGAAAAATAGATAGAAAAATAGATAGATAGAAAGATAGAAAAATAGATAGATAGAAATAGATACAGATAGATAGATAGATGATAGATAGATAGATAGATAGATAGATACAGATAGATACAGATAGATATAGATAGAAAGATAGATAGACAGACAGACAGATAGAAAAATAGATAGATAGATAGATAGATAGATAGATAGATAGAAATAGATACAGATAGATAGATAGATAGATAGATAGATAGATAGAAAAATAGATAGATAGAAAGATAGACAGATAGAAAAAGAATTCCTGTCTAGCTCTGCCTCATAACACATTATTAGATCCTATCCAAGCAAGGACAGCAACTACCACAAAATACCAATGCAGAGAGAGCAAGGAATAGTTACTCACCATTGCTTTTTTCCCCTCTCGGTTGGAGCAAATGGCTGCCTCTGCTTGAGCTAGGGAGAGGAACTATGGCGTGGGAGAGGGGACAAAAGCTGGTGCCTCCTCGCTCTGGCTCAAGCAATGGCGCCCTCGTGTGGTGACTTTGTCAATGACCCGAGTATAAGCCGAGGCTGTGTTTTTCAGCCCATTTTTTGGGCTGAAAAACTCGGCTTATACTCGAGTATATACGGTAAATAACTTACGCTAAGGCAAGGATCGACAAACCCAGGCGCCTGGTCGCCAGTGGCGCCTAGAAAATGTTGTCTGGCGCCTAGAAAATGTTGCCTGCTGTACTGCAGCGTTTCCCAACCGGTGTGCCGCGGCACACCGGTGTGCCGCGAGACATGGCCAGGTGTGCCGCTAAGCTCCAGCTGGGCAGGGCGCTGCCGGTACTTCCGTCCTGGGGCTCCCGCTCGCAGCTGTCCCCCGCCTCCTGCTCGATGCCGCGGTTTTCGGCGCTCTCCTGCTGGGCGCCAAAGAAGGAAGGCAGGAAGAAGGAGAGCTTTATTCTTCGCGCCTTTTCCCCGCCTTCCTTCTTTGGGACCCAGCAGGAGAGCGCCGAAAACCGCGGCATCGAGCAGGAGCCGGTTGACAGCTGCGAGCGGGAGCCCCAAGAGGAAGTACCGGCAGCGCCCCGCCCAGCTGGAGCTTCTCCTGCGTCGACGGCAAGTTTCCTTTGTGGCCCGGCGGGAGGGCACTGGCGATGGGAGCGGGGGGCGGGGGCGGCCGCAGTGGCCGCAGGCAGTCGTGGGGAGATGGCGGCGGCGAGAGGGAGCGCTCTCTCTCTCTCTCTCAGCTGACTGCAAGCGGGAGCCCTGACGGTGGCGGTTGGACATGCTGCTAGACGTCGTACATGCTGGCGCTGCGGGCCTGGCATATACGGTGTCCAGCAGCATGTCCAGCTGCCGCCGTCAGGGCTCCCGCTTGCAGTCAGCTGAGAGAGAGAGAGAGAAAGAAAGAAAGAGAGACATATAAGAGAGGCAGAGAGAGAGAGAAAGAGAGACATAGCAAGAGAGGCAGAGAAAGAGACAGAGCAAGAAAGAGAGGCAGAGAAAGAGACAGAGAGAAAGAGAAAGAGAGACATAGCAAGAGAGGCAGAGAGAGAGAGACAGAGCAAGAAAGAGACGCAGAGAAAGAGACATAGCAAGAGAGGCAGAGAGAGAAAAAGAAAGAGAGACATAGCAAGAGAAAAAGAGAGACTTAGCAAGAGAGGCACAGAGAGAGAGAGAAAGAGAAAGAAAGAGAGACATAGCAAGAGAGACAGAGAGAGAGAAAGAGAAAGAAAGAGAGATAGCAAGAGAGGCAAAGAGAAAGAAAGAGACATATAGCAAGACAGTGAAAGAGAGAGAGAGAGCAAGAGAGAGAGAAAAGCAAGAAAGAGATAGCAAGAGAGACAGAGAGAGAGAGAGAGCAAAGGAGAGAGAAAGACATAGAGGAAGGGAAGGAGGGAGAGAGAAAGAGAGCAAAAAAGAGAGAAAGAAAGAGGGATGGAGAGAGAGAAAGAAGGGAAGGAAGGAAAAGAGAAAGAGGGAGAAATAGAGCGAAAGGGAGGAAGAGAGAGGGTTTTTTTGTCCAAACTTTTCTTTAGCCCTCCCCCCCGCCCCCGCCCCCCCCCCTTTCAGTGTTCCCCGGGATTTTGAAAATATGAATAATGTGCCGCGGCTCAAAAAAGGTTGGGAAACACTGCTGTACTGTATGTATACAGTATATTTTTCCCGCCTTGTGTTTACGCCCAGAAATGGTACATCTTGGCTTCCGTAGCTCCGCCCATCAACCTCGGAGCGAGCTGCTTTCCCAGCATCCCCTGCGCTTGCGTGCGTCTCTCCCTCCCCCCCTTGCCTCCATTCCGCCTCCTACTCGAACCCCTTCACTCCCCCCCACCGCACACAGACGCTCCGATCTTGGCCGCTCACCCGCCTTCGGAGAGAAGCGGAAGCCCCTCCCCTCCCGGCGTGAGGTTTTGTTCATTCCTCCTCCGGCCGCGTGCGCGGTGACTTCCGACCAGTAACCCCTCCTCCCCCCTCCCCCCCTCCCCCGCGTCCCCGGCCCGGTCTCCCTTTCCTTCTTCTCTGTTTCGGTTTCTGACTAACGGTCTCCCCTCGGATCCCGACGGGAGTACAGCAGAGCCGGCTCGGCGGAGCCAGGCCTGCGCCGGGGGGGAGGGGGTGAAAGCGATGTCAGGTGGAGACTCGGCAAAAAACCAAGTTTGCTTAAAAAAAATTCTGGCTCCTAAATTTTTTGGCTGGCTCCTAGATTCTGAACAACTTTGTCGACCCCTGCGCTAAGGCAGCCCTACTACCATCAGTGCCTATATACTCTATAGAATATGAAGAAGTTAAAGACCAAGAGTTTGGGAGCATTTCTTATCTCAAAACTCAAGAAGTTCCAAAGGTTGGGGACATCTATTGAAGAGGACACATCATTGGGTCCTAATCCATTGCCTTTTCTGAATTGAGGTTCTTCAGCTCTCAGAGTTTGTGCAGGGTGCGACAAATCTAAGTGAAAAGACTCATCCAGACACATAGGCATCACTGTATGAAAGACTTTAAAGATGTTAACTGGAACTTTGAATTGGAGCTAGGCCCAAATCAGTAATCCTGTTAAATGTTCTATTCCCAGTTAGCCAATGAGCTGCTGCTTTTTGGAATATTTGTAACTTCCAAGGTTCCCTATAGAACGTGTTATAGTAATCTATATTTGTGATGACACTATTCATGAGTCACTATTGTTTGAACACCCAGTTCCAAAAGATGTTAAATCAGTGTACCAGCTGAACCTTTGAAGCTCAAGAGAGTGCCACAAATCCAAGAGTCTCTTAAAGACAGTGCTACCCCGTTTAGCATCAGAATTGGACTGTCATCAGGCTAGATAATTCATTAACAAGCTACATCTTTGTCTTGCATTGATTTGATCCAAATTGTTTTGACTGTAGACCTTACAGTTTAAAAGCACCAGACCAGACTTTCAACAGCAAAAAATAATAATGTATAAGTGAGTATCGCCTCCATTGGCTCAGTGATTCAAACGCAGAGCTGCAAGTTAATTCTGCAGACTGCCAATTGCCAGCACTGTGTCAGTTGACATTTCTCTAGGTTCAAGGTTGACTCGACCTTCCATCCTTCTAAGGTCAGTAAAATGAAGACCCAAACTGTTGGGGAGCAATATACTGAAACTGTAAACTGTTTAGAGAGGGCTATAAAGCACTGGGAAGCTGTACCTAAGTGCCATTGCTCTTGCTGTTTTGATAATACTGCATGCCAGACTGAGAGATGATCTCTCCAGCAACTTTTTATAGATTTTTAACTTCATAGCAGAATTCCCACATTGGAGCAGCTACATGAATAATTACTTATTCTTCATGCCTATCAACTGGAACCGTGTGATTAGGAGAAAGACAAATCACTGCAAAATGATTTCAATCTGCAAACTTAGCAAATGACCAATCTGCAATCTTACCAGATGACTGAGAATAATGCTACAGTCAATGGCACTAAACATCGCTAAGATCTAAAGGACTAGAGAAATAAAAGAACTAAGAAACATGAAGCATTGAACCTGAATTTATCCAGGTACACTTCTTCTGGTCTCACAGATGGTTTAAGTTCACAGTTGGCAGACATCATGCCACACGGCACCCTTTGCTCAATTTCCACAAGCTCAAAGGAATTCCATATTACATCTAAAGACATTGCCTTACCCATCTCGCCAGACCCCATCCAAATGGAATTAAGCTGGGAATGAAAGAGATTCCAATGTTAACTTTTTTTTTAAGTATCACAATTACTTTCATTTTCTCCAAAAGGGAAGGGGGTAATCTTGAATAAAAACAATGGATCTGCATCTTATTGAGCAGTGGGAATAGTGGGAAGTTGCAATAAGAACAAAGAAGTAAGGTGCTTTACCATTTTTATCACTATTATGTATTTTTTAACAGTGGCTTTCAACCATGGTTGGTCAAATCCACTATGTTTTTCATCTTCCATAGTTCTTCAGTAAACCAAGGAGTTTGCTAAGTCTAAGATGAAGAAAAAGAAACAAGAGACAATTTTATTCAACATCCTGGCCAGCTCTGCCTGCAAGATATCTGTAAAATTCAACTGTATCTAAGACAAAAAAGGGATTTATTGTGTACAATCTGATATTCAACAATAGCAAGCTGAAACTATGTCATCCGTCCTGCCAACTATTATACTCCATGTAGTATTGAGCAATTAATATAGTAGCTGTGAGCCAGCATATACATTTTATTTGAGCCCTATGATCTGTAGAGTTTTCTCTGAGTATGGTTTCTGACAATACACAGTTTTTAGTTTGAGGTGTGAAACAGATGAACATTTTAATATAAATCCTAAAATAATATCCTCAGCCCTCATTATGCAATAATTCTGTTTCCAGAGTTCTGAGCTATGCTTCTATTAAAGTATAACACATTTTTGTTCAAATCTGTCTAGGTGCAGCCATGCACAATCAGGAAAAAGTTTGAGGTGATGTGATCTACATAGTTTTTGTTCTTGTAGTATTTGTTGTGTTAACAAATCTCTATGATGTTCTGATAATAGATAATAATAATTACATGGTTTTACTTGGATGAATGCTTCAACAACCGTAGTTTCTATTTCTTCTGGAGGTTTTGAAGAAGCTAATGAGGGTGAAGGCACAGTTATTGTTCATAGTTTTATGTTTGTTGTTGTATATGCAGGCATTAGTCAGGAAATGAATTTAATATTATTGTCATATTTTGAATGATAACTATCTGAGGCAGTTGCTAAACAAGATTTACCTGTACCTGATTTTTTTTCTAGTTTTGACTTTCTCACTAAGTTGAGAAAGTGAACTTTCTCTACTAGGTTTCTCACCTCTCTCTCACTTTAATCCAACCCAGGCGCAAGTCTTGACATCCCCTCCAAGATGTCAAGGTCCCCTTTGAAAACGATGGATGAACATCATCAAGTTGACATTTTCATTTATAATATAGATAGTAGCTTGAAAAGGGCTGTTACTAGAGTGTGCATTTGAGTTACCTGTAGCTCAAATGGCATGTGTCAAAATCAATGCAAATTTAAAGAAAAATAAAAGAAAAATAAACAAAAGTAAACACTGGCATTATTGGTTCCTTTGAGCAATAAGAAGCACCACACCAAATAATTAGTGGGAAGTATTTGGAACCAGTTGGGACCCCCCCCCCCCCCCCATCATTGTTTCCTACATTCAGGGATGAGAGCTTTCTTGTCATCCTTTTTTAAAAAGAAACAAGTTTCAATTGACTGCTACAAGTTGAGTTGATTTTAACTTTATTTTAAACTAGTTGTTACATTTTTTTCATTTTGTTATTGTTTATATATTACTTTTATACATTATACATTATGAAGAATGTTTTAAGAAATCTTGTTAAAAGACCATTAAATAATACAAGAAGTGTGAAGAGAGATGATATCATCTCGTTTTTCTTTCTTTTTTTCTTTTTTCTTTTTTCTTTTTGTCTAAGACAGCAAAAGGAATTTAGGACACAGTCATTATGGATTTAGTGGAACAAAAGGAACAAATGTATGGAAAGTGTTGTGACACTGTTAATGTACTTTTATTCTCTTAGGAGCACAATTCTCCTATGCTAGCCAAAGCAAAGGACCAAAGCTGTCAAGGGAAATGAAATAATATTTACAGTTATGCAGAATGTTTGATAAAGACATTAACTTACCAATGCAATTATAAAAGCGAGCCAATCCTGTAAAGGCACACATCTTAAAGTTACTGAACTTGCGATACTCTGTTTTAAGGTATCCTTCTCCAATCTGTCCCCTTCTAGATGTAATCCTACAAGTTATTATGCATTTATTTAACAAGTTGGAATGAACGGACTGCCATAGTGCAGGATATTTTGGTGGTCTATTGGAGTTGATTTCATAGTTGCAGTCAGAAGGAACTCAAGGGTTTAAACGAGGTATATTTCCATATCTGAATGCCATCAGGATTATTTTTTGAGAAGAGAAACTGCATGGAATTCAAACTGATAGCGCGAATTAGAATTTTCATAGTCCTAAGTAATGTCAAATGTTATTTGATTGAAGATTGATTGATTGATATTGTTGTACATCTTGCTGAGGGGACTATTTGAGACTTTTCTTTGTTTTTACAGAAAATGCATTTAGATTGAAGTAAGCCATTAGCAGCAATATCTGTGTTTTTAGCCTGACAAACTTTCCCTAATTCTAATACGGCTTCAACTTTGGTAGCTGAACTTTGTCATCAGTTGGAGCCTTCTCATTATGGCTGAAATATCAGGCTCATACATAGTGTTAAACTGAGACAAAGCATACAATTACTGGTTATACAGCATACAATTACTGGTTATACAGCAAATTTTACAACAGTAAATTTTGGGGGTACTTGAAGTTTATGGAAGAATGCTGGAAATTATATGCTTGTGTGCAACACATATGATAACAATGGCTACTATCACAGAAAAGGAAGAATGAAACAAAGGAAATCTATTAACTTGTATGAAGTCATCTTTCATCTCGATGAAGAGATGAAAGAAAATGTTCCTTGATTTTCTAGATCTTCTATGCTTATGAGATTACATATAACTGGACTTGGCTATGTTCTGAATATTCTCTCTCTCTCTCTCTCTCTCTCTCTCTCTCTCTCTCTCTCTCTCTCTCTCTCTCTCTCTCTCTTTCTCTCTCTCTCTCTTTCTTTCTCTCTCTCTCTCTCTGTCCCTGCACATGTGTTTAATTGGTTTTAACCTATTTTCTCATAGCTTTGTTGTTAGTAGAGTTTGTTAAACAACCTAAACTGCTGACATTAAAATTTGGACGTATTTTTATTTTACACTTACTCTTTTGAGAGATGAGTGAAAGTAATCAAAATTATTTTGTGTGCATGACCTTTAAAAATCAACTGGCAATCTCTCCATTTTTCATTTACTTTTGAGCTCCCAGTGGTGCAGAAATGTAACAGATGGAATGAAGTGTAATTTGTAGATTTTAGAATATTATAGGAAACCACTAAAGTTAGTAAACTCCATATAGTAGTGTTTTAACTAAGAGATGTTTTGAAAGAGCAGTTAAAAAAACAAAGCAGAAATAATTATGATTTAATTAAAATATTGAGCTTTAAAATATGAAGTTTCTTTATTCTGTTAATAAGTAGATCAAGAGAGAAAAATAGGACATTTCTTTAAAATTATATTGTTTGTACTATTATTTTAAGCCACGTTTTATTTGATTTTAACTTAAAAATCTTGAGAACAAGTGTGGGGAGGGAAAGGAAATTAAAAAGACTGATGATAATGTGGTAGCCACGTGATCACTTTGGAACATTAAGAGAAGGATATTTTGCGTTATATAAAAACATGATTATGATGAATTGTTGATAGGTGAAGCAGTATTAAAAATTATGTGCTGGAAAATGAATAATTAAAATTTCATAAGTTCTCCAAGGTTTAATTATCACTCTAGAAGAAAAAAAATCATTCCAGAAATATTTTAAAGACATCAATAGATTGCCATCGTTGTAACCGCGGTATAAAACCAAGGCAAGATTTGTAGATGAATGAGATATTCATCATTGAGACAAAATTAGATATAATCTTCACCTTAACAGAGATATACAAGGAAGCCTTCAGTAATCTGTTTAAGACATTCCAGGTTTCAATCTCTTCCATGAATTCCTGTGTAACATTCCCTTTGGAACTAATCTCATGAATATATTTATAAGGAAAGGAATCTTGAGAACTGAAATTCACATCTGCAATACAAGATATTGTTTGTGTTACATGTTTTCCTCTAAGAAAATTCTTATTCTTTTTAGTTTATTTTCTCTATCAATCTGAAATACTGGTTCATACATGTGAAATTGTCTGATAGCACAGGGATCCCCAACCCCCAGTCTGTGGATCAGCACTTGTCCATGACATACCAGAAACCGAACCACACAAACAAGTGAAGCCCCATTCATAGAATGCAAGCAGTAGGTGAAACCATGTCCCTCTGCTTCACAGAACAACCTTTCTCCATGGAACCGGTCCCTTGTGCCCAAAAAATGGGGGCCGCTGTGAATTATGGTCTTTTGATTGAATTTGAAATTGATGTCAGTACTTCAGTTCATCTGTTCATCATTAAGTTAATTACAATAAATGAGTTAGTACTCTCAGAATTAGGAAAATCTCCTACATTTAGTCTTCAGATGAGAGCATTCTAGATTAGATATATTTTCAGGGTTCAAAATTTCTTAATTATTTAGGGATAGTGTCTTGGCTTAACCAGATCTAGGAGGTTGTACAAGTTTTGTTGAGATTTTGCGGTTTGTAAGATATTACTCTTATTTCACTACCAGGATACCCAAGACACGTTCTTGCCTAAAGTAGAATAGCAAAAGATCATATCACCATTTACCAGGGACTACTCTTTGGTATCAGTAGGTTGCTTCCTGGTTTGGTTCTGTGAACAGCCTTCCATCCTTCCGAGGTGGGTAAAATGAGGACCCGGATTGTGGGGGCAATAGCCTTGCTCTGTTAAAAAAGTGCTATTGCTAACATGTTGTAAGCCGCCCTGAGTCTAAGGAGAAGGGCGGCATAGAAATCGAATAAATAAATAAAATAAATAAATAAATAAACTGGTAGTGGTGGTGGGAGGCTTTGCCCACTTGTTCAGGATGCTTCTGCACATGCACAGAAACATATGCACAGAAGTGTTGTGCTTGTGTATGTAAGCACACATGCGAACCAGTAGCAAATGGGTTTTAGAATTCACTACTGCCCTTTGGTCAAAAATCACCTAATGAATTCCAAGTCCTGTTCCTATCTAGGTGGCCTTTAAATTACAATAACTAAAGTGTTAGAAACAACCTTTTAAGTAAAGGTTATATTAAATAATATTTGGCATGCAGCTCTTGCAGCAAGCAAACATGCCCACACATACACACAAACACACAAGTTTGGATCTGTGGGTATTGTAATCCATAATTACAATATTTTAAAAGCTGCAGTCCAAGATTTGCAAGCTTTCTACATTTTTTATCTTGTTTGTTTATTAACAAGATCTTAAAACATTTTTTTTTCCTGGCTTGGAATTTTCTTAAACATTTCAACAATAATTTTTGGTGTTATTTTTGTCAAAGCCTTGATCTTTATGTTATAACTATTCTGTTACATCTTTGATTATGAGAAATAATGGATGACCAAATTTTCTTTTCTTTTTGCCATCTGTTCGGTATATTGAAACTGTTGGGATTAACCGAATTACAAAGTAGAGGATTTTTTAAAATGTATTTTTCCTTACTTGGATAAAAGTTATATCAGATTGATATCTAGATCTCAGACATAAAGGTGTAATTGAAGATGGTTAAGCACTGTGATGTTATTCTTCTTTAAATGACTAACCTGGACTAAGAGATTGGAGCAAGAGGTATTTTGCAAAATTAAACCTGTTTCACCTGAACATGTTTTAACTAGTTAATAAGAAATATCAAAACAAAAACAAGGAAAGAGAAAAATCAAAACCCTAAGGTCAATGATCATCCATTCTGAAAAGTTAGTATTTGATGTTTAAATTTGTTTTGGGGGGTGTCTGTCTATAACATAAGTTTTAATAACCTAGCTCAAATGCAAATTTCTAATTTTCAATTAACTTAGGAATAATTTTGTTTGCTAAACTAAAATAAATGAATGACAAGTCTGAACCTTGAAATGTTCTAGATAGAGCTTTTTAAAAAATTCCAAATTTTCAAAAAAAAAAATTAATCATGTGGCAACTGTATAGCTCAAGCTTTAAGTATTAACTTTTAACCTTTGACCTTACAGATTTTAACCAATGAAATGTCTCTTTAAACTTTAAAGGAAACAATGATAACGAGCGCCTGGCGATTGCTAGACAGCGAATTCCATATCGGCTTGGTCGAGTAGTTGATGAATGGCTACTCGACAAAGGTAAAAACATTGATTAAAACTTCAAATAAAAAATAATTTGAACATAACCAAGTAGTACTTCATTGTAACACCAATAAACATAAAACTATAAATTTTTCAGTAAAACTAAATTAAAAACAAATTTTAAACAGTTAAATGTAGAGTAAATATTTGCATACAGTGTATATAATAATTTCTATACATTTTAGTGGTACCGCCTGGTTAATAATCATACCCTGATAACTTAAGGTTAAAGGGACTGTTAAATATAATCCACTAACTCAATCTATGAAAATATTCATAGCAAATATTAATCAAACTGATAAATTATTCATTTATTACGTTACATGTTCCTTCAGCTAAATTATTAACTAAATATCTATATATGTATGTAGTTATGAGATCTTCGTTCCTGAAACAAAACAAAAATCATTTTTTAAACTGTAGGTTATATCATAAATAGTGGACTGTATCATTGCCAAACAAGATGAAGTCCCTTTAACATTTGCTACCTTCTAAGGAGATTTTGGAACAAACACTAACTAAAAGAGCTTAAAGTTGTGTGCATGCTGTTATTATTAGCAGAATCCAATCTGCAAAAAAGAATAGTATGTTTATGAATATTCCTATTGATAATGGGTTTGCACTGGTGAGGATTTCTTTTTAAAAAAAAAAAAAGCAATGTGACATGACTCTTCATTGATATGTGTATCATTCCTTGAAATTGTTTTTACATTAAACATTTTTGTTGCTTTTTTTCTTTAGTTGATGGCCTTGCTGAAAGATAATCAGACATTTCTCTTTCTCTCTTTTTCTTTATCATTTTTGTTTGTTTCTGAAATGCTCAGCATAGAATTATGTATCCCATGCCTTCTCAGTGTCTACATGTGTGTATATATGCCTTTCGTAAAGGAGTAACTCAACTTTCATATAGGTTTACACAGAAATGATTGTATGAAAATAATACAATACACACATATTGTGCAATCCTTGAATATTGCACATTTTACAGCATATGATAGCCCTATATCTGTTCCTGCCATACATTTAAGATAAAGAAAACTATTTGGAAAACAGTGTGAAAGGAAATAGTGGGAAATAAAGTCAATAAAATGGCAATATTAACAAAATTCTCAGTTCGCCTTTTTATCACCCCCCACACACAGCCAAAACAGAACTAAGCAGTTACGCATATAAAACAGTTCTGCATTCCATAACACCTCATTAAAACTCATATGAAATATGAACAACTTTCCTTTCTTATACTTTATTACTCTCATCCTTCACCCCATAATCTGTTAAAATCATCCTCTTTAAGAGTGCGGTGTTCACAATCAACATTTTTTGCATGTATGTAATATTATTTTCACAGGGCGTCAGCTCACAATCTTCAATAGCCAAGCAACGATAAAAATTGGAGGCAAGGAGAGAGGTCACCCATTTCAGGGTCAGCTTTCTGGACTCTACTACAATGGTTTAAAGGTCCTGAACATGGCTGCGGAGAATGACGCCAACATAGTGATAGAAGGGAATGTCAGACTCGTTGGTGAAGTGCCTTCCTCTATGACAACTGAGTCAACTGCCACTGCAATGCAATCAGAGATGTCCACCTCAGTCATGGAAACCACTACCACTCTGGCTACCAGCACAGCTAGAAGAGGAAAGCAACCTACAAAAGAATCAGTTGTTCAGGTTAGCCAAGCGCCATTTCATTTTTCAATGTGTGGTTTTCTTTCTAGAGTTTCAGCATATACTTTTGCCTTTAGTAGATGAAAAAAAAAAGAATCTTCATGAAGCTGTAAGGTTACAGTCATCAGACTATGGATGCAACATTGACTTAAATGTTGTAGAAGGAAAGCCGTGTTGATGTATGGTATGCATGTTTCTGATGAAGTCATGGAAACATATGCTTTTTAATATTAATTAGTCCAAAAGGTTTTTTAAAAGAATTATTAGTATAAAAAGGTATTACTATATTTCTTCTGATTTTTGAATATATAGGCTGTAGCAAGTACATTTTCTGGAAGGCCATCATGAGATAACAGCGCACCTGTGCTAATACCCATAGTATCAGGTTACTTTTTTATATACTAGTTTGAAAAAAGCAGATAACATCAGGAATAAGGAATTGGTATCATAAAACAGTAACTATACTAAAATTAACCCTTTGGACTATTTTATAGTAAGTATAACTAAAAAACTCCAGAATTTTGACTTTTTCAAATTGAGCAAATTAATTACCTTGAATGCCTTAGAAATAAGGAATAATATTTCTGCTTGCTCCTTGCTAAACTCAATTTATACCTTATGCAAGAACAACTGTATATTTAGCTAATATGTCATATTAATAACCTGTCCAATCATCAGTTGTCTCCCAGATTTTTCATTATTTATATTTTAGCCTAGAAACCTAAAGTTTCTGGGATATATGTAGAAACATTCATAAAAATGAAATGTGGTTGTTATACAGGTTGTAAAAAAATGTAATGCAATTTCCAAGCATGAAGCAAGTGAGACTCTAGCTGCAATGTGTATTACTTTACCAAACATATCTTGAATTTGTCTTAGTGCTACTTAAAGTTTGGATTTAGTTTGAAATTAGCTCAATTTTGTACCATTCCAGGTTTCCAGTTCTTGTTATTGTGAGCTTAACCTACCACCTTAAGGTGATGCCTTATGGAAATAGGACTGAGCCATGTGAGCTATTGGTAAAATCATACTTGAACTCTTGCACATGTTGAGGCAATGTTAAGTTATTCAGGCAGGCTCACTTTTAAGAGTATATAAGATGAAGCGTGTTTGAAGGTAATCACATTCACTGCAAATCAGGCTGAATACAGCTTTAACAAGTAGAGCATGCTCTAAAATGACTTATTCACTAAAATGTGTGCAACTGAGAACATGCAGCATTATGTTGTGGTTTAGAATAATTCTGCTTAGTCACTTCCAGCACTTTTTCTCCCACAGATACTGAACATTATATGGTCACTATGCATACTTAACTGTTGTTGGGCCATTTCTGTGAGGGAAATGATTTATTGTTTTCCAATGTCCTTTCCCTCCCTTGTAAAAATTATGAGTTGTTTCATTTGAATGTCAGGGCTTCCTTCTTGCTATCATATCTGGTTTGAAGTCATCCAAATAGATAAACAGTTACAATAAATTATTTCTAGTTACAGAAAATTCCAGCACCTTACTGCCTTCTGTAGAGCATTTGCATTTATGTAACATGGTTTGACTTGCTCCTTGGCTACATTGTTGTCACGGATTTGTCCCTGGAACTCACCATCTGTATCTATAACAATTACATCATTATTTCACCATCCATCCACATATATATGTGTATTAATGTTATGCAATGTAAATTGTAGTACTTGAGGTGGAACTGGCGGCTATCAGTATAACAAAGGTGAGTAGGAAGATATTTTAATTATCCAGTTCTGAAGGCAATTTAAATCTGAAGGTTCAAATTGTTCTTTCGTGAAGTCGAAAGTGGCTGACTCTTGTGTGAGCTAACTTTCATTTCATTCTGGATCATGCTTCCTAAAACATATGTAAGTTAGCTAAAATCCTTATAATGAAACAAGCATGCATAATCTGGTGGTTTCCTGGACTTTGAATGTTTTAGGGCAATAAATAGGTTACCAGCATTTCATAGCCTTCATTCTTATATTTTTATATAATATTGGATTTGTATCTCATGTATTATTTGTTGTGAGCCGCTCCGAGTCCTCGGAGAGGGGCAGCATACAAATCTAATTTTTATTATTATTATTATTATTATTATTATTATTATTATTATTATTATTATTATTATTATTATGGTGAAACAAGTGAAGATTTTTTTTCCTGGTATATACCAATTAGATTTTTAAAGTTGTGTCATGTACTTTATCTGGAGACACCTGTCCCACCTTAGACAAAAAGCCATCTGGTTTATCTTGGGTCACTTATTCTCAACCCTAAGAAGCCATTGAGAAGCCACTAAACTCCCCAGGAGTCAAAAATAGCTTGAAAACAACACTTTTTTAAAATCCACAACGATTAGATTGGTTAGATTTATAAATACATTTTCTTTTTAAGAGTATGATTGCTAAACTACACAAGACAGGCAACAAAATTAAAAAACAAAAGTGTGAAGTATTCCAGTTCTAACCAATCAGGCAGAGCCAAGACCTTTGTAGGAGAGGCCATTCCATTTTTTCATCTTTTTATTTTCCAGAAAATACCGTGCCTTCTCCAGTCACTGATTTTGTATAGCTATGATTTTGTTTAGCTATAGCTGGGCTATCTTGTTGCTATTCCAGAATCATTGTTACTATAATGTTATTTAATGGAAAATTCACAATTCTTCAGCTAGGAGTTGAAGTCCACAAGTCTTAAAGTTGCCATGGTAGGAGACCCTTGCTTTAGGGGGCTGATGAGGTTTTAGTTACAAAGGGATTTGCACTCAAAAATGATTTTGCTGCTAGTGTATTTATTAGATGAAAACTTGGAGAAATGTTACTTCAGAGATGCTAATGGTAAATATCAGTGTCAGCAGGTTTTAGGTTCTCGATTTTCCTTATCTAAAATATTACCTTTATTTAATTTTTTGTTTTGTTTTTGTTTTTGTTCCTATGCTGAAATAATTACAACTTGAAAAATAGACATAGTTGGAAATTATTATTTTTAGGCTATCAATAGAGCATGAAACATTTTTGTTTGCTTGAAATTTTTTGTTCATTAAATGGCATTGGAAAATTGTAATCACATTAGAGGGAAAGGAAGGAAAGAAAGTAGATAAAAGTTTAGGGAAAGTGGATGAATATTGACAGTAATGTACCTGCTGGGAGAACCTTGATCTCTACGATGAGATGAGACTAAACTATGACTACTGGTAGCAGTAACCTAAAGAAATCTTGCTTTAGATTTTTCTAACCACCTAAGGAATAATTCACATGACAACTCTGTGATTATGCTCAATTTTGTGATGATAATAAAGAGTCATTCTTACAGAGATGTAATCAACTGAGCAAGATATTCTGACAGTTAGTATGGAGAAGAAAGAGAAGATGAAAAATGGAAGGCACAAGAATTAGATTCTGTGAGAAAAGTGGAGTATGGTGAGTATAGCGAATAGCTTTGGTAGAGAGGAAAAATCCATTATTAAGGCAGCAAAAAGATAAAAAGCTGCAGAATAAATAGATTTATGAAAATGTCAAAGATAGACATCCACCCACCCCTAATTCATATAATATATGAAAGGAGGAAAGGAAGCAAATTAAAACCTACAGAATGCTGTTATTATAGCCGGTGTTATTAAGACTGAATTTTAGATCTATGTATTTTCCTTTCTTGATTTAGTCTATCTTGTAGGATAGAGAGCAAACAATGGTTGTTTTGGGTATGTATAAAGATATAAATGATTTAAATGAAATCTTGGTTTAGATCCACAGCAGATAGGGATTGCAAGCACTATGGCAAGTTGGAGGCTTTGGAAAAAGATGGGAGTATAGGAAAAAGGACAATTATGGGGATTGGAAGAGAAAAAAATAGCAAAAAGTGTGAGATCATTCTCAGTGAAGAATGTTGGAAACTAATCATTTACTTTTCCTTGTCCTCAAGCCAGAAGCCTTTGAACTCTGGCTGATTTTGCTGAATGCCAAGTCTGCCTTTAATATATTTTCTCATATCCATGATTTTATTTATGGGTGAGAGAGAAAATCTGGCCTGTATTACTGAAGAAGGAGGTATTCCCCTTTATAAGCTGTGTCAGCTGGCATAGGAGAGGAAAGGTAACAGGGGTCATCTGGGAATCTCTGATAGCATTTAGAGGCACCGTTCCAGTGAACCATTGTCTGTATGATTGGCTTATGGGACAGGCTGGGTTTGTCCCCTCTGATGAGGTTCAGCAGCCTGGCAGTATCCCTGACTGGGCGGCTAGACCTCATCACAGGACTGGCTGTGAAGTTTCTAAGGCAAATAGTGCTGAGTGACATCAGTTTGTCTTCTATGGTAGAGGAGGTCAGAGCAGCCTAGGAGTTTATAGCCACTGTGGATGTGTTTCAGATCATCAAAGGCCCAATTCATGTAGGAGGCCCTACATTCGATCTGTGTTTTGTTTTATGGCAGATATAATGTTATGTGGACATGAAAGATATAGCATATAATGGTCAGATCATACTCAGTTTTAAGTAAAGTTCACTGATACCACCAACTTCAACAGAGA
The DNA here is from genome assembly GCF_031021105.1 of Erythrolamprus reginae. NCBI lineage: Eukaryota > Metazoa > Chordata > Lepidosauria > Squamata > Dipsadidae > Erythrolamprus > Erythrolamprus reginae. Next base: position 378,772,397 of record NC_091950.1, on the reverse strand, counting down.
GAATAGACCAATTTGATCAGTCCATCACAGAGATCTCATTGAATTATGTAGTTTCCATAGGGCACTTTCTGAGGCTGTAGTAAACTTCTGCTGAGTTTGTTTGTTTGTTTGTTTGATTTGTATGTCGCCTACTTCTGAAGGACTCAGGGTGGCTTACAGCAAAGATAAAAACAGTGTAAATTGATAAAATACAACAAGTAATAATAATATAAAAACCCTCTAAATATTATCACTACAATCATACCATCAAACATCCCAATCAATTCATGTCTAGGCTGGAATTAAGGTGTCAATTCTCATGGGCCTCAGGTCTGCCAGCAGAGCTAGATTTTCAAAGCCTTTTAGAAAGCCTATAAGGCGGGAACAGTATGGACCTGGGGGGGGTAGTTGATTTCAAAGAGCCGGGGCCACCACAGAGAAGGTCCTCCTCTGCATGCCCACTAACTGACCCTGCTGAGTCGACAGGACCTGGAGAAGGTGAACCCTGTGGGCTCTAATCGGTCACTGGGAAGTATGCGGCAGGAGATAGTCCTGTAAATGAAATAAGTCCTTAAAGCCCTTTATGTCCTAAGCCATAAAGGGCTTTAAGGACTTATTTATTCTATTTATTTTATTTATTAAATTTGTATGCCGCCCCCCTCCACAAACTCGGGGCAGCTCACAACAGTTAGCACAGGGAGGAAATTATATCCTTGCATAAGTTTACACCTGAGCAGCTGCTCCTTGTAGATCCTGGAGAGTTTCTTGAAGATGAAATAGTAAAGAAACCTAAAGCAATGCTGGTGAAAAATAAACAGTGTATGGGATTGGAAGCAGGTAAGAGCTCATTTTTGAGTTCATACAGAGCAGCAAGACATAAAGCCAGACAAGGAATAATGGATGGAAACTGATCAACTAGAGATTCAACCTGGAAATAAGGGAAAAAAATTCTGACAGTGAGAACAATCAACCAATGGAACATCTTGCCTTCAAAAGTTGTGGGAGCTTTATCACTGGAGGCTTTCAAAAAGCAATTGGACTGCCATTTGACAGAAATTATGTAGGGTCTCCTGCTTGGGCAGGGATGTTTGGACTAGATGTCCAAACACACCTGCCCAAATCCCTTCCAACTCTATTAAAGTCCCTTCCAACTTTGTAAATCTGAATCTGAACAGTATTGCATTTTGTAGCCTTCTTTTACATCTATCATAGTAGGTGTATGAATTGACTTTGAGATTTTAGAGTGATGGTGGGATATTCTATTCAATAATTCTCTACTTTCCTAATGAGTTGGATCCTGTGATCGTGGGGATCCTGCAACAGTGGTAAATGTGAGGACCAATTATATTATTTTCAGTGCTTTGTAACTTTAAATTAACACTAAACAAATTATTATAACTTGATGAAACAGATGTATTTGCTTTACTGGCATGATGTGCTTTGTTTTAGCACATAGATGCTCAGTACCGTTATCCCCAAAGAGAGTAGAATATGTTCAGCATCTTGCAAGATGCAGTTCATTCCCATATGAAACCTCCTTTAAATATTACCTTTATGATTAATTCTGCTCTTTTTGTTGTTTTGGACTATTCTTTCTTTTCATGCTTCCTTGCTGCCTTCTGAGTGAAGTGAAGGATATTGACTTTAGAACTTTATTCACCTCTAAAGGGAAGAATCATACCTTTTCTTCCAACATTCAATTAATGGATGCAATAGAGAAAAGAGGCAATTGAATATTAACTGCTAATGGAAGATACTTAATGATGGCACAAGCAAATGTAAATTTAAGGAGAAAATGAGCTGATAAAAATAAATGGTCTAATCAATTAGAGATTATTTGGTCCATTTGCAGAGTTATTGAATTCAATTAAAGATTACAATTCTCATTTTAAAAATATCTTTCAATCCCTTATGATTATTTGTCTAAAAAAAAATTAAAAAATGGAGCTAGACTTCTTTTACTAAACATAGGTATTTGCTGAGCCAGGGTGGTGCAGTGGTTAGAGTGCAGCACTGCAGGCTATTTCAGCTAACTGCTAGCTGTAGTCCTGAGGTGGGTAAAATGAGGACCCAGATTTTGGGGGGCTGTATGCTGATTCTCTAAACCGCTTAGAGAGGGCTGTAAAAGAACTGTGAAGCAGTATATAAGTCTAAAAGCCATTGTTATTGCTATTCAGTAGTGGTTCTCAGATGTTATGAATACAGTTAATCAGGTATGAATCAACTATCCTTCTTTCATCAACATCACACCATTTTTATTGACCCAGGCAAATGGCCAAAATGGAGTTTTAAGACAATTGATCCATATGGCTGATTTCTTTCTTTCATAGACCAGACTTGTGGAAACTTGCTATATTTGTATGGAAACCTGATCACTTCTGGGATTTGCCACCTGCCCAAGCCCAACCTCTGCGATACAGGATAGTCTACTATTTGGCATGTGCATAGTACCAAATTCAATTTTGAACATTATTTTGTGAGGCTGAAAACATATACGGCTTTAAACTGTGTGTGCCAGCTGCATCATTACAGATAATACAGATTTTTGTGGGCAAACTGCTTGAGTGCAGAATAATTTCCCATAATTCTTGTGTTCCAATTCTAGATTGTATCCTAGCTCCAAATTCTTTCCAATATCCTAATCTTGGATTATAGCCTAGTCCCAACTATGTTTCACATTTCTATCCTGCCTACCCTCTTTCAATTCTTGTTGAGAAGTTTTCTCACAGAGATGTTTTCTGAAACAAATGACAATGGATTGAAAAATTATTTAGAAACAACTCTCCTTACCTGAAATCATAATTGGTCCCATAGGTCTGAACAGTTTGTAATTTAAGTAAATTCAATGCTTCTCCATTTTAACCTAGATTAATTGTGTATTTGAACCTGTTCTTGCAGAGTACTTAACTTTTTGTAAGCCTAGTAAAAATTTAGTGCCTCTTACAATTTTCATAGATGGGGAGGTTTTGCAGTATCCTCCCTAAAATATCTGCTTTCAATTTGTTCATCATATAATTGCCATAGTTGAAAAAGAGTGGGGCCTCTCAGTAAATTAGGTCCTCCACTAATTTTAGCAAGGAAATCAGAAGGATTTGTAGTTATCTGGAAGATAGATTTGGTATCTTAAAATATTTTGCTCATTTCTTCAGTACGATTGTACTCAAGAAAGGATCCAGAGGTGATCCAGGAAATTATAGACCAGTCAGTTTAACCTCAGTTCCAGGTAACGTGATAGAAACCATTATTAAAGATAAAATTACTGGTCACATAGAAAAACAGGCATTGCTGAAAGAAAATCAACATGGTTTCTGCAAAGGCAAATCATGTCTTACTAACTTGTTAGAATTCTTTGAGGGTGTAAATAAACACAGAGATAAAGGAGACCCAGTTGATATTGTATATCTTGACTTTCAAAAGGCTTTTGACAAACTCCCTCACCAAAGACTCCTAAAAAAGCTCTTCAGCCACAGAATTAGAGGACAGGTCTTGTCCTGGATTGGTAAATGGCTAAATTGTAGGAAGCAAAGGGTGGCAATAAATGGACAATTCTCTGGATGGAAAAAGTGAGAAGTGGTGTACCCCAAGGTTCAGTTTTGGGACCTTTACTTTTTAATTTATTCATTAATGATCTGGATGTAGAAGTAAATAGTGAGATAGCAAAGTTTGCTGATGACACTAAATTGTTTCAGGTACTGAAAAGTAAAACTGATTGTCGGGAGCTCCAGAAGGATCTCTCGAAATTGAGTGGTGGACCACAAAGTGGTAAATGCATTTTAACCTAAACAAGTGCAAAGTTATGCATATTGGGGCAAAGAACCCCAATTATACCTACCAACTGATGGGAACCAAGCTTTCCGAGACAACCCAAGAAAGGGATATTGGTATTTTGGTGGACTGCTCAATGAAGATGTCAACCCAGTGTGCAGCAGCAGTAAAAAAAGCAAATTCCATGCTTGGCATGATTAGGAAGGGAATCGAAAATAAGTCAGTAAGTGTTACATTGTCTCTGTACAAATTGATGGTGAAGTACTGTGTACAGTTCTGGTCACCTCACCTTAAGAATGATATATTGGAACTGGAAAGGTGCAAAAAAGGGCAACAAGTATGATCAAGGAAATGGAGCACCTCCCTTATGAAACCAGGTTGCAATGCCTTGGTCTCTTCAGCCTTGAAAGACGGCGTTTAAGGGGTGACTTGATCAAAGTGTATAAAATTGTGCATGTGATAGAAAAGATGGATAGAGAAAAATTATTTTCTCTATCATAAAATGCTAGGATGAGGGGTCACTCCCTTAAGCTCATAGGTAAGAAAGTGAAGACAGATAAAGGGAAATATTTCTTCACCCGGAGGGTTGTTAGTTTATGGAATTCACTTCCAGAAGAGGTCGTGACAGCTGTCAGCCTTGATAGCTTCAAGACTAATTTAGACAGATTCATGGATGCCAAGTGTATCGGTGGCTATTGAAACAGATGTCCATATGCCGCCTCTATGTTAGTTGAAGCAGGCAGGATTCCCTTGGGTACCATTTTTTAGGGGTCAAGGGAAAAGGAGGGTTTTGCCTTCTCTTTCTACTCAAGATCCCCATGTAAAATTGGTGGTCCACTGTGTGATACAGAATGCTGGACTCTGTGGGCTTTGGCCTGATTCAGCAGGGCTCTTCTTATGTTCTTATAATCATTACATATTTTAAGCTAAAAAGGAATGTTGTTTGCCAATTTAGCTTTAGAAAAAAATGTATCTTTGATTTTTTGCTTAAAACCTTGGATTTCCTAAATCTTTATTATACAATAATGTAATTTGCTTTATTTAGTGTGTTCATGTGTGTTTGTATATATGTATGTAAGTGTGTTGTGTGTCTTTCCCCGTCTCCAAATTGTTAATCTCATTTAGAGATTATTTTGATTTGGTTGTTGCTGGTAGACTACTGTGGAAGACACACTGGAGAGGCATGTAAATGTGTCACAAACAGTAGCTGAGCCTCTGCCTTTATGTTTCGTGGTAGGCATGTTCTGAAGAAACTAGAGGCCAATTCCAGCATCAATTGTTACACTGAAGGAGCACCTCTACATTCAAACAGAGAATGAGGTTGAATTTAGATACAGGTTCACTCTCTTGAATTTTGATTTCATGCTTAAAATATCTGTGCAGATTTAGTAGACCATTAAGTTTGTTTGTTCATGGTTCTATATATCTGGAATCCCTAACTACTGGATCATGCACTAGTCTGTGGCCTGTTAAGGAACCGGGCTGCACAGCTGAAGATGAAAGAAGTGTGACCCGCCAACAGCCCATGCAGCTGGTAGCTGATTCAAACAGTGCAGAGGCTCATGTGGTGATGCACCAGCAGCCCATGTACTTGACACCCAATCAGACAGTGAGAAGGCTGGAGAGGACTCAGTGCCAGGGCCTTCAGAATCTCCAGAAGTTCCCATCAGTGATGAGGAAGTAGAGCAGAGGCCTATTCTCAATGCACGGGCACGCAGAGCTGCCAAAAGGCAGGAATGGTTCCTCAGGAGGAGGTCTCTTTGGGAATAAGACTCGTGGCTAGCCTATCTAAGGGATGGAGCAATTTGTAGGAAACAATGTTTGTTCATATTCCTTCAAGTCTTGACTCTGATTGGCTTTTGTTCTCTCTCTTGGCATTTTTTCTGCAAATTGCTTCTGGGCATTTTGCCAACCACTGTAAGCTTGCTGATATCTACAACACTGTTGACTCATCATTGAGTTAATATTTTGTGGACTCCTGCTGGAGAATTAACAGCCAGTGTTCAGAAAAGACTGTTTTAAACTGTATTTGTGTTTGACGACCATTAAGAAAGCTCATTAGTAGTCCTTAATTAGTAAAGTAAGATTTGTATAGATTTTGTGTGTGCTGCATTCTTTGTGGTCTGTAGCTTAGGCATAACAAGAAACTTCATCTGTATTTGCAGCAGTTACCCAGTGCCAGCATCACTGCCTCAGCTCCATCAACAGGCATTAGATTCTTATAGTGTGTGAACCCTACTGTAAATTGTACATGTAAGGTATCTAAATTGCACAACCCTCCCCCATGGGTCCGTGAAAAAATTGTCTTCCACTAAGCTGGTCCTTGGTGCCAAAAAGGTTGGATACCACTGTTTAATACCATTCATGAAATATCCATCCATGGGCTAATTCATGGGATTCCCAAATATTCTTAGAGAATTTATTTTTCATTGCTACCAACTTTACCAAGATCTTTGACTCACATGGGAATATTCAGGTTAAAAAGTGACCAAAAACAAATATACTCTGCAGTGCATAATAATATTTCTCCATCCCATTTTTAGTATTTATTTTTTTAAAAAACCAAGGGAAGCTAACATGATGTAAGGCAGAGTAGAAACTTCTGAGAACTGTTTGTAGAAAATAAAACAACAGATGGCAGTTTTGCTTGTCTTATGATATACAGATGTTCGATACAGATTGGCCACAGATTGGATCTCTCTTTTCCAACACAACCATTTTGAATAAAATATTCCCAATCTTCTACATGTCCCTACTAACCCCAAAAGGTTAAATCCTCCTGAATTAGACATGGGAATGGTAATAAAAGGGTACCCATGTAGGGTATCACTAGTATCACTTCCACTAGAGTGAAATCTCAAATCTCCGATGAACTCACAGATACAGTGAGATTTATAAATGGTGGAGTAGGAGAAAAAGCAATATTGTGAAACAATGAAAATGCGGAAAAATAAATGATTCTGAGAAATCATATTATATGCAAAATAAAATGATCTCTCTTTTCTACCATAACCAATTTTTAGTAGGTTTTTTCCTAAAAGTTGGATTAAGAAATCAATGTAGAATCTGTACTCTTCGCAGATGATTTCAGACTTTTGGTTTGGATTTCTTCAGTCCAAATAGAGCTCAGATCATCTAGAACTTAGTGCATATTTGTCCCCAGAACATTTCATTTGTTTCTCCAATAACCAATTTAAATAATTCTGTTTTATTTCAATGAGTTGGAAACTTGCTGGTGGATTTGGGCATCCAGCAAAGTGAGTGATGTTGTTCTTTGCATGCATCAGAGCATCTAACTTCCAAGAGGTATTAATCAAAAGCCAAGACACAGGATGCTTGGATCAGCACCTTGCAACCTAATTAAAACCGAGCACATTAAATAAAGGAAAATGGAAATGGTTCTATTCTTAAACTGATGCATGAGCAGTAAGGTCATTTTTACACGCGTTAGTGAATCTTCACATATTTTATAGTGACACATTTATAATGGAATCAGGGTCGTTATCTAGAAGAGAATATTATCCATTCTCCTGTTTTAATTATTAATAATGAAAATGATCTGCTACTAGGTTTATAATATCTTTTCTTATAAGCTTTTCAGTTAAGGTGCCCTTTGGTGATTTCCTGCACTTGTGGGACAATAGGCATAACTTCATAAAGTGCTGAGTTTGCTCCGATTGAATACATGAAACTGTTCTATCTGCCAATGTAGGCAACTGTCCATCTAAGCTAGTATTGGCTCCTGCAGAGATAAATAAGTCAAAGGGACAACCCTTATCATGCTTTGGTATTTCGCATTTCAACAAGATGAAATCTCTGCTACCATTTTAGATTGTGAATTGCCACTCTGATCTACTATGCCTAGTAGTGGTTCTCAGAATCTCCCCTCCCCAGACTTAACCACTTAGAGATAGAGGAACTGTATGTGAGGCATCACAAATCATGAGAGAAATGGCAAAGCTATTATCAATAGGTTCGCACGGAAGATTTTAAATTGGAGACATAACAGTACGTGGTAAAAAAATATCCTTGTTTGATTAGCTCTTTTATTATGGCATGATACAGAGTCAGGCCTGATAAAGCCTGTGATACAATACTGTCATAATATGGGTCACTTAAATACATCTGACCATGTAAAGCTGAAACTCTTCCTGTTGATCACTGCCATTAGGTAGCCACATGTGGCTAACTGAGAAGAGTTTTAAAACTTTAAATTAAAAATTGAATGAAAATACACTGTAGGACAAATATTTTAGGATCAATATGCAAATTAAACATGACGGAGTAGTAAAATACAAGGACAGATGTAACTGATCTTTTGAAAAGCATCTCCTAAGCAAATAGCATATACTTCTACTTTTTTATAAGCAGCTTAAAACTCCAAATCACCCTTCAACTTTCTTTAGGGAATATATTCCACCAGAGAAGGGTTAAAGTATTTGTAGTTTTGTTGTTTATTTTAAATTTGCATTTGTATTTGAATACATCAACCTTTGTCTCCATGCCCTCTTTGGCCACTGGATGGAGATACTGTAGTTCACTAAAGGTTTTCAAACAAATGTTTTCAGAAATTACTTCACTTATTCACTCTATACTTTGGTACAGGAGGTATAGAGTGCTCTCAGACTATGGTGTTGGATTTGAAAATTTGGGATGATTTCTTTGCTTGCTTTCCACCCCCCCCCACCCCCCCCCCCCCCACACAAATGGGTTTCTGGTAACACTCAATTGTGTCCATTTATTCCATATCTCACACTTTTTCCCACCAAAGAGCTGGTTTTCAGCTTAGCGTTATTGATCAATGAATGTTACCTCTGCAAATGTATGTACTCAGTCCATAATCACAATGAAATATACCCAGCAGGGCAAAATCTTTTCAGCTATTGCAAAAATTGAATAGGTGCAGTAAGCATTCAGCAAAAATTCTGAAAGTGATATTATATCTGAGGGAGGAAGATTTTAGATACTTCTAGAGATAACTAATCAGCAGCTTTATAGCAATGGCAATCTTATCATTGACATGAATCCAGATGATCTGATAGCTTTATTACCAAATCTGGTCATCTGTAGAAAATGAAATACCCAGCCAGTAGCTTTCTAAGGTTATATATTGACCTTATAGCAGAGCTAGATGGAAGACGGTTCGTAAACACAGTTTCTCCATTAATGTTATTTTCTGCTTGCAGACAAACAAGGGGTCTGGAGGTTCTAAAGGAGAATAGAAAAAGAGAATATGTTCTTTTTGAAAGCTAAGGGATGGGAACAGAATTGAAAATGAAGCAGGCAGCTACATCACAAACTATTTTTAAAAGTATATTCTCAATCAGATCTAGAGGAGGAGGGAGAGAAAAGAAAACATATTAACTCAGTAATAACCATACCCTAAACTAATAAACACCAAGGTCTAGCTTTTTGCCTCATAAAATCTTCAATGGCCCTATGAGTGAAAGACTCTCAATCATTTTAATAGAGAATTTATAAGAACAAATGTATATCAGCATCACTCTAGTTTCACTCCATTAACCTATCTCAAACAGGAGGCCATTGCTTATGACAAATGCAGGGACAACTTGAGAGATTTAATGCTTCAATGGTGCCTGGCAGTGACAGTTTGGACCCAGCAATAGCAGGTGAAGAATTACCTGTAAACATCTTTACTCTTCTCTTCTACACCTATGTACAACTCTGTACCTGTATGACCTAGTTTTTGGTTTGTGCATTTCACCAATACTACTTCTTAATTTTCATTTCTTAATTTTCCCATGATATTTCCCAGTTTAGAGAATGTGGAGAAATCTTGTTTATTGAGGTTCAGACAGAGTAAGAATTAAAAGTAGCCTAATGGATGGAGAAATTGGAAGTCCATAAAAACTAACATTGAAGAGCCAATAAGGTACAAGAGCTCTTCTAAAACCAGCTTTTTAAAATGGGAATGGTGGAAGTGCTTCCTTTTGGATTTTTTTCTTTGGTGTGCATTTGTTTGCAGAACCATTATTTCATGGAACTGGCTGATAGTCATGTTTAAATAGCAGTTTAAATAGCAGTGTTCCTATATCTCAGGGGTTGCCATAAAGAAGAGGGAATCAGGCTATTCTCCAAAGGCAGGACGAGAAGCAATGGATGGAAACTAAACAAGGAGAGAAGCAACATAGGACTAAGGAGAGATGTCCTGATAGTTAGAACAATTAATCAGTGGAACAGCTTGCCTTCCGAAGTTGTGAATGCTCCAACACTAGAAGTTTTTAAGAACATGTTGGATAACCATTTGTCTGAAGTAGTGTAGGGTCTCTGCCCCAACAAGGGGTTGGACTAGAAGACCTCCAAGGTCCCTTCCAACTCTGTTGTTATTATTATTAAGTAGAAATGAAGAAAAGAAAAGCCCCTGTCTTTCGAGGTTCATCTTGGAGATTAGGGAATTATAAAGCAATCTAGGAACTATTGCAACCTCAATGTGCATTATAATGTGATTTTGTTTTAGGGATTGCAGTTTGAGTGATGAGGAGAGTGGGGATTCTGACTTTAAAGAACCAGCAGCTGAAATCAAATTATCCAGAACTTGTGGATTTGTTTGTTCCTTCCCCCCTCTTCTCTTTTCATGGCTTTTAATCTTATTTTTAGTTCTTTAGCATTTACATATACAATAAAGAGTTAAATTCTAAATGAATTTGTGATGCACATTCTGGGAAAATATTAGCCAGTTTTTTCTTGCACTCAGGATGCTGATTGAAGAAAGATTGACTCTTCCTGAATAAAGCATGGCAGAGATGGATTTTTGGAGGGAAGAGGGTGGGAGAAGTAATAGTAGCATTGCAAGATGATTCCTCCCAGTTGTAAGAAGGAAACTATAAGATTGTGGATAGGGAATTTAGGATCCCCCCTTCATGAAAACCAACAAAGCTAACTCACCAGGATGTGTGTGCATACATATTGTTTTCCCCTTATATTTTGCTGAAGTTTGATGTTAATACCTTTGTTTGGAAATATATGCCACAATATAATATCATGTTTCCCTGAAAATAGGACATGTCCTGAAAATAAGGCCAAGGGTGATTTTTGGGGTGGACGTAAATATACACTCTCCCCTGAAAATAAGCACTAGTAAAGGATTGGGCGTGGGCAGCACAGGAGGCAGCCCATCCCTTCCATAGTCAGCTAGTGGCAGCTGGGCCCCTTAAACCCAACCTGTGGATCAGCTGAGCTGATTGGGAGCTGCCTCGCTCTCTCCCTCTCCAGTGTTTTTGGTGTTTGCCCACCCTCCATCCATCCCCCTGTCTTGTCCCACTTGCAAGAGAACAGCCACCCAGCACTTCTTGCCAGGTAGTGCCCACTCAGTGGACATACCCCTGGTTGGGCAGAGCGCCATCCACTGACTGAGCAATAAGAGGCCGGTCAGACCAGCCACCCGCTGCCGAATCTTCCAGGAGCCGGAGCAAAGTCTTCCAGAAGCAGCCACTCTGGAAGTGCACATCCCACTCTATGGTTCCAGCTCCATGCAGGGCAGTGATTCCCTTCGCCCTTTGCTGCCTCTCTGCCCAGCTGCCAGAAGACACGGCAGCAGGTGACTAGTCCAACCGGCCACTTCTCTGCTTCCAGCTGCTTCTAGCTGGGGTTGATGTCTCACGGCCCATTCTACCCCATTCCCCGCATCACCTGCCACCCCCAAATTACCTCCCTAAAGGAGGTGGGTGGCTAAGAAAGGGACAGGAGTCTTGCCCTTGCTTAGTTCAATCAAACTTCTCGAACTCATGAGGTTTTTTTATTACAATATTCTTGGGGGGTTTTCCTGGATACAAAGGCAAGTAACCCTGGAAAGGTAAGACATGCGTCTTGCAGCCCAACACTTCCCAACCCGACCCAATGATAATAGCAGCCTGGCTGCTTCCCTTCCCCATTATCTGTTTTTCAAGAGGGGTTGCAGGTGGGATGGAAGAGAAATGAGACTCATAGAGCAAGCCCTGGCTCCTCTTGGTGTCTCTTCTCCCCCCTCTCACCAGGCATGGCAGGGCTCCTGCCCCTTGCTTAGCCACCCTCCCTTTTAAGGATGCTATTTGGGGGTAGCAGGTGGGGCGGGTGAGCTGCAAGATGTGTATCTTACCTTTCCAGCTCTATCGTGTTCCTTGGCTTTGTACCCTCGGCGTTGTGTAAAAGAAAACTTCTCGCAAGTTTAATCAAACTTCTCTGCACATTACAGAGCAAATGAGTATTCCTCAATAGCAGAAAAAACACAGAAAAATATACTGCTCAAAAAAATGAAGAGAACACTCAAATAACACACCCTAGATCTGAATGAATGAAATATTGTCATTGAATACTTTGTTCTATACAAGTTGAATGTGCACAACAGCATATGAAATTGATTGTCAATCTGTGTTGCTTCCTAAGTGAACAGTTTGATTTCACAGAAGTTTGATTTACTTGGAGTTATATTGTGTTGTTTAAGTGTTCCCTTTATTTTTTTGATCTGTGTAGAGTGGTACCTCTACTTACGAACTTAATTCATTCCGTGACCAGATTCTTAAGTAGAAAAGTTTGTAAGAAGAAGCAATTTTTCCCAGAGGAATCAATGTAAAAGCAAATAATGCATGCGATTGGGGAAACCACAGGGAGGAGGTGGAGCCCTGTGTCCTCCCAGGAGATTCCTAGAGAGGCTCCATGGAGGCTTCTCTCCACCTTTTCCGGCCCTGTTTCCTCCCAAGAGATTCCTAGAGATGTCCCATGGAGGCTTCTCCCCATCTTTTCCAGTTACAGTTTCAGAGGCTTGGGTTTGTAAATGGAAAATGGTGCTTGAGAAGAGGCAAAAAAATCTTGAACACCTGGTTCTTATCTAGAAACGTTTGTAAGTGGAGGTGTTTGTAGGTAGAGGTACCACTGTATTTCTATGTTGGTACAGCCATAGTCTACATGCACCCACCACTGCCTACCTCTTTAATACTGATGGCAAATGCCCTCATGAGAGACCAAAGCAAAGATGGCAGGACACAATTAACATGGACATAAAATTCATCTAGTTGGACCCAGCTGCTGCATTTGATCTTATGAAATGGTGTTCATTGATCCGAAAAGCAGAGCCTTCACCTGCAGGAAAATGCCAGGATGATAAAGAAAAAGAATTTGCTATAGTCTAAGAATAGGAAAATTGTACAGTACATAACAGCACAGTTAATTACTAAAATATATTTTTAGTTACATTATCATAAGCATGACCATTCGCAGCCAAATCATGCTTTTATTTTAAAACTGCCACTTGGAAAACAACATGTTAAAAATAGCTTAGAATTTAAAATATGTCATACTGACATATTTCAGTTCAGAATTTATTTTGAAAGACGGAGAGATGAATTTATTTGTATTTAATATTTTAACCATTATGTTTCTTCAGATTATTTGAAAAAGTGAAAAATTAAAATACGTAGGATATCTCCTTCAAATTTCCAGAAGCCAAAGTAATATGGATGAATAATAGTTTCAATACAGCCATTGTTAGGAAAAGAAGAATGGTCATAAAAGTAAATTAAAATAACTGCACTTGTTTACTTTGAAAATAGACACAAAATTCATTATTTATTAATGATGTACCTTTCAGTAGAATTGGTTCTTCTTTTAAAAAATCTGTAATTCAAGCCATATGTAGTTATAACTACTAACCAAACAAATAATGTTCAATATAGTAAGTGATACCTTACAATAAATAGCATTTTTAGTTCTTTCATTTTGGATTTCCAACAATTATTTAACAGTACAGATGGAAAGCATTTAAGTTTTTGCCAAGTTTTCAGGCTTTGCTAATTAACAGATTTAATTCATATATTCTTTAATAGTGTATTAGCACTATGTATGCTATTCTGGGAATCCACATCTGTTAATATTGGTACCCAGATAAGCTATATTAAACCAGCCAGGCTTTAGTACTTTAGTACTATCTAGAAATAGATATAAATATATGAGAGAGAAAAATAAGTTAACTGTTTCAAAAGTATCCCACTCTAAAATACTCTTCATAACTAGAAATGAAATATTATTAAATGATGTGCTTACACTAGAAGTTTTTTTATAATCATTACAGAATGCAAGGGTTGAGATCATTCATTTCAATTCCGTGCCTAGTGCAAGAATTCATTATGACGGCATCCCAGACAGATGGCTCTCCAACCTTTGTTTAGGCATCACAAGCAGCAGGAAAGTTCCTCATCTCCTGAGACATCTGTTCCACTGATGAGCTACTCTTACCATTAGAAAGTGTTTCTGATGTCCAGTCAAAATCAAGCTGTAATTTAAATCCATTGTTTTTTATCCTACCTTCTGGAAGTACTTTGTAAACGGTGCATATGTATATTATTAGTCTCTGTATTTATTCATTAGACCAGCAGTTAAACATAAATGATTACAAATGAATGCCTGATTTACATATTAAAGAGAAACAAAATAAAAGCAGAGTAAAATCAAAAATGTACAAGTTCTCCCTATTGAGTGATGATACAGCAATTGACAATACTGTATTAGACTGAAGTATGTAAAATGATATGTTACTATATTAGAAAACCTATATCTGTATTTGTTTTAAGGATTCTAACGCATAATTAATCCCAAAAACAAATTCACAAGCTCTCTCCCCATATTTTTTATTCAAACATTTGTTTTTCAGTAATCTGGGATGGGATAGAGCTGAAATGAGAGATAGCTCCCACTCTGCTAAGGCCTGAATACTATGTGATCAGGCTTGATAAATTGACAGTTAAAGCTTGAAAATTAATGAGTAGTTATGATCAGGGCTGATACATTGACACTTAAAGCTTGAAAATTTATGTAGAATGTGTAACTTCTTAACATCAGAGCATCATAATATAAGGCAACTGGCAGTTGGAACAGAGTTCTTTTCAGGTGGGGAGGTGGAATATAATGTCTAAACTTAGCCTGCAGGCCGGATGAGTCACATTCTGGCCATATCCACACCTGATTTAGTGAAGGGGTAGCACCAGAGTGTGTTAATATAAGGAAACTGGCAATTGGAACAGAGTCCTTTTCAGGCAGGGAGGGGGAGTATAATGTCTAACGTCTTAGCATCAGAGTGGGTTAATTGACATAATACTGTATAAGAAGTACTAATGAATTGATGGTCACTTCAAAAAATCCTTTCTTAGCAAGCAAAAATCCCTTCTTAGAAGCCAAGGGAAAGATACCTGCCAAGTTTCAAGTTTGTAGGTTTTACAGTTCTGGAGATTTCATAATGATAATGGTATTTGGCTTTTATAGAGAGAAATTTCTGGGGCAATTCAGATATTTTCTTGATATTCAGAAGTTGTAATGAACAATTTAAAAGGCTCTCTCCCTGTCAGGCCAGCTCATTTCACAGGGTTGTTGTGGAGACGATAAGAAGAGGAGGAAGGAATGTTAAGTATGTTCTGTGTCTTGCGTTATTTATAAAAGTAGTGAATGTGGGATTAAATTCTGATACAAATAAATAAAAAGGCAAGTGGATAAGAGAAGGAAATTAGAGAAACTTTTGTAGTAGTTAAACAAAGACTTACTAATAAGTTATTTGATTCTGGATCAGTTTGGAAAAGAAAGAGTTATCTGTCCTTGTTTGCTAGTTTGTTATGTGATGGAAGCTGGTTTAGCTCCTTTTGTGACAAAAAGGAGACAGGGAGGAAGGGATGGTGGACGGATGACACTTTTGAACAGGAATCCCATTATTTAGATGAAAGTAAAAGAGGTGAAGATAAAGAGGGAGGGATATGGAATCTTGCTTTGAATAAAAACAAAAAGAATAGGAGTTGTTCATTACTGCAATATCATAGAAACATAGAAGATTGAAGGCAGAAAAAGACCTCATAGTCCATCTAGTCTGCCCTTATACTATTTCCTGTATTTTATCTTAGGATGGACATCCCAGGCATGTTAAAATTCAGTTACTGTGGATTTATCAACCACGTCTACTAGAAGTTTGTTCCAAGCATCTACTACTCTTTCAGTAATATATTTTCTTACGTTGCTTCTGATCTTGCCCCCAAATAACCTCAGATTGTGCCCCCTTGTTCTTGTGTTCACTTTCCTATTAAACACTTCCATCCTGAACCTTATTTAACTCTTTAACATATTTAAATGTTTCGATCATGTCCTCCCTTTCCCTTCTGTCCTCCAGACTATATCTACCAATTAGCTGGATATTTTTTATACTTATGGAATTAGCAAACCAAGTCTTTTTCTGAGGATTTTGAAAAAAGAAAGGGAAAAAAAGGTTGTATCTGCCAATTATTGCTTTACTTCCTTAGGATCTCATAAATCTCAAATACCAAATTAATTTATTCCAATGTCTGAAAATTAGATTATTTTCTCCCTAAAAGTAAAAAAGAACAGAAGTTGTGAGAAGAAAGATTGTATCTGAATGTTTATAAGATAATGTATGGGAGTAGTGTGTTTGGGTGTTGCATATCCTATATTTCCTTTTTGGCTTAACAGGATATGTTCTTTTAAAAGTCAAATATATGTCTGTATCTGTGTTAATGTATGTGTATGTATAATGTGTATAGTATACTACTTTCTTACTTTGGCTCAAAAAAGAAAATTTAAATATTAGGTCTTATTTGGTGACTACTTCTATGTCTGTTGCCTATTAGCAATGCTTGCAATTGCATAAATGCTAAAACAGAAAGGGAAGCATTAACAGTAGGTGTAAGGATTCAGTACAATGATTTCCTTTGTCTGTCTTGACAAATTCCTTGTGTGTCCAATCACACTTGGCCAATAAAGAATTCTATTCTATTCTATTCTGATTTTTAATAGAGGCTCCTCCTTTCATAGCCAAGCTATCTCCCGTTAAACGTTCACTATCAATTCCCTTTATTGGGATGGGGATATTACCTTATCTTATGTTTGAACCCACGTTCTCCAATGATCATTTACATGACCAATGTTACCAGTGGTTTAAAGTGTGATGAAAAAACTCACTTTAGCTAAGAGTAGGAAGGGAGGGAGGGTGGGTTTCCAATTCGCCCTGCTAGATTTCCAAAAGGAAACATATGAAGAAGGCAACAGAAAGTTGGAAATTGCTCCTGCCTTCCATTATTTTATTTTATTTCATTTTTTCCTTGCCTTTGGTCATTCTATTTTTGTAAGAAAATATGTCTGAAATGAAGACGCAATGGGGCATGTTTACTGCTCTTTATACATTTCTAATTGTTCTGGTATAAGTAGCTTTTCATGTAAAAACATGTTTCAGGGAAGAGAGAGAATAAACCCAAGAGACAGCGGGTATACAGTATAGCCTTCTGCTAAGTTAGCCAATTCATAATTGGGAAAAGTTGTATTAGCCATTGCGCTAAGAAGAGAACAAATAGAAGAGAAAATGTCACAAAGAATCAGCTGGCTGCTTAAAGAGGCTTCTTAGCAGGAGTCAACTTACTAGGAAAAGCAACGAAGAGGGTGAAGCATAAGTAAAAGGGCCATGCTTTTGATTTGCTTAATGGCTTTCCTGATAGAACACATATTATAAAAGTTGGTTCAGGTGGACTGGAATCCTTTATCTACCAAAAAGATTTCCAGGAAAACAGCTGCTGTCATTATTTACCATAATAGGTGGTGTAGAATGGTATGTTTGCACTAGAACGTATTTCTTAATCCTACCATGATTTTGCAGAAGAAAACAGAAATTGTTGGAAGGTAAAGACAGCTCCAAAGGGGGACAACTTTCTACCATACTTCCACCCCAGACTTGCTTATTCTTCTTCTTACAAGTACAGTGGTACCTCTTCTTACGAATTTAATTTGTTCCGTGACCAGGTTCTTAAGTAAAAAAGTTTGTAAGAAGAAGCAATTTTTCCCAAAAGAATCATATTGCCTTGGATGGGAAATGAACACTCGGACACCAAGTTGGGTAAAAATGGGTCACTTTATTAAATATTAACAGAAAGACCTGCAGGGGTCGCTAAATGGGGCGGAGTTTCCTGAACACAACATACTTGGGCAACTTGAATGGGCGTTACTCCATGCCTGGTCAGGGTGAGGCGTGCCCCGCCTACTCCTGACCTGGAAGCCACACCCAGCATGTGGGAGGGCTCGCCTTGCTTGACCCGGAACCGGAAATGACGTAGGTGAGCCCCAAGGGCACCCCCTTCACACCTCTCTGTCCGTGGAGGAAGCTTGAGTTGTGCAATGGGGGTGCCAATCATCTTACAAAAGATGCCAAAAGGTGAACACACAGTTGCTACTGATACCTTTTCCGCCCCGTTTCTGCCATATAGTGACCAAGAATACAAACATCTAATTGTTGAATCAGAACCTATTTACGTACCGATGCACCCCGTAACCACAAATCCTTACCCTCGTCCAGGATGGAATAGGCGAAAAACAATCCGTAGCAAATGCCATAAGACTGCAAAAATTCCTACTCGGCCCCAAACCAGGCGACCTATAAAAACATCCTGGATTGAGCGGAGGGTGGGTGGGTGTCTGTTTGTGGCGAGCTCGGGGGCAAGAGAAGCCGGGGGGGCAAGCAAACCCTGATAAAGGGCACACACACCGCCCCTCGGCTTTCCCATAATGCCCGAGCGGCCACTGATTGCTCTGGGGCGTTCCCGCGCTATCGCGGGGAACGCCCCCAGCCGATGGGGGAGCTGAGTTGGTTCCCGCCATTGGCAATTTTCGGCCGGGCATTATTTCGCCCGGCTTCTCATGTAAAAGCAAATATTTAAATTTGACCCATCAAGGAGAACTACTTAAAATAAAAACTTTGGTTTGATCTCATAGCTAGTTCGTCTTTCTGTAATCTTTTTTATTTGCCTGGAAAGCTCAGAGGAGCACCTGTGTCTTTCTGAAAGTAATTAAGTTGAGCTTAGTGCCTGTCATGAAGGCAAAGTGGATCTGTACTCATCAATAAAAGCAAAAAGAGGGATATAAATGAAACATCATTCATGCTATTGAACTGTTTTGTTTGTTTTTAATTACTACTTATCTAAACTAAGCATGGTGAAAACTGCATTCCAAATCAATGGCTCCCTTGGTGGTCTTGTGTGGTGATAGCAAGATAGTAGCACCACATCACATATAATCATAAACTCCTTTGTTTGAAAATCAGGTTCTCTTAGATTTCTCTGCTCATATTATTTGCTTGAGCATTACTTCTGACTTCGATTAACATGATGTTTGTGTCCTGAGCTCCAAAATGTATTTTGAGCGCCAGAAAACACTGGCTTCAAAAACTGTGGGTGCTGTAAGCCAGTGTTTTTCAACCAGTGTGCCGTGGCACACTAGTGTGCCGCAAGACATGGTCAGGTGTGCCGCGAAGCTCAGAGAGAAAGAAAGCAAGAGAGAAAGAAAGCAAGAGAGAAAGAAAGCAAGAGAGAGAAAGAAAGAGAGAGAAAGAGAGAGAGAAAACAAGAGAAAGAAAGAGAGAGAGAAAGAGAGAGAGAGCAAGAGAGGGAGGGAAGGAGAGAGAGAGAAAGACATAGAGGGAGGTAGGGAGGGAGAGAGAAAGAGAGCAAAAAAGAGAGGAAGGAAGGAAGAGAAAGAAAGAGGGATGGAGAGAGAGAGAGAAAGAGGAAGGAAGGGAGAGAAAGAGGGAGGGAGAAAGAAATAGAGTGAAGGGGAGGAAGAGAGAGAGAGAGAGAATTTTTTTGTCCAAACTTTTTTAGCGCCCCCCCCCCCCCCGCTCAATGTGCCCCAGGGTTTCGTAAATGTAAAAAATGTGCCGCGGCTCAAAAAAGGTTGAAAATCACTGCTGTAAGCCATTGGGTAAGAAGAATGATTTTGCTCTCTTTTGGGTCTAACAGTAGGGTCATCCTGTGTAATAATGATGATGAAGATGATGATGATAATAATAATATTATTATTATTATTATTATTATTATTATTATTATTATTATTATTTATTAGATTTGTATGCCGCCCCTCTCTGTAGACTCGATGTAGAAACAGATACAGTTGGTATACAAATTCACAAATATACCCACCACTGCATCTGTCATCTACTCTTCCAGCAGGACCCAGAAATTTAGAAAATTGCTGAAATTGTCCACCAGCTCTGTTTGGGGAATGCTGCCACACTTAAAGGCAAAGACAGTAAATTTCCAGATGTGGAATGGCCCCCAAACTATAGCCACTTGTTCTTGCCATGGTTGAATTTCTCCACCCACCTCCCATCCAGACCAATAATGCCTCAAAAACTGAGAAAGCATCTTAGTGAGCCTGGGATAGAGGTATAGAAATATAATCATTAGTGTACATAGTACCTGACTCCATGTTATGGATGATATCACCCAGTGGTTTCATCTAGATGTTGAATAAGAACAGAGAAAGAAAGACCATGGAGAAACCTACACATTAGGAACTAGAGCTGGACTTCTCTGGCACCAACATTGACTGAAATGGATCTTGGAAGAAGGAGAACTAATGTAATAATAGTTTTCTTACCACTCCTGGTAGATGCATCATCTCAGTCCTCTCAGAGGTCATCATCAAGTGTTTTTCACTGAGCTGCATTGTGTGTGGGGTGGAGTGGGGGATTTCATTGAGCTTCTGCATTTTGTGTAGGTGTGTGTGGGGGATTGATTGATTGATTGATTGGAATTCTATGCTGTGCCTCTCCGAGGACTCGGGGCGGCTCACAACATATAATATACAGTACACAAAATTCCACTCTCTCAGACCTAGCAACAGTAACAACAGAGAGTTATGAAGACCAGTGCTATTTTCTAGCTTTCAGAACCATTAACTCAATTGGTAAAGTAAGGAAATGCAGGTTATTCGATCTAGGTGTATTATATTTAAAGCTCATTCTTTCTGATTGAGAAATCAGGTTATCTTTATTTATTTATTTATTTATTTTATTTATTTATTCAATTTTTATGCCGCCCTTCTCCTTAGACTCAGGGCGGCTTACAACATGTCAGCAATAGCACTTTTTAACAGAGCCAGCATATTGCCCCTACAATCCGGGTCCTCATTTTACCCACCTCGGAAGGATGGAAGGCTGAGTCAACCTTGAGCTGGTGATGAGATTTGAACCGCTGACCTTCAGATCTACAGCCAGTTTCAGTGGACTGCAGTACAGCACTCTACCTGCTGCGCCACCCCGATTCTCTTTGCTTGCTATGATTGCTCCAACAATGTGGCAACATGCCTTTGTAATTTCTCTTATTGCTGGGCAGACATTGACCTGCCCAGTTCTTTTGAAGATCCATTTCTTCCTGTTCAGACACTAAAAACTGACTATTGTGAGTTGTTTTATTTGGTCTTATGATATGCTGCTTGGTGCCATTAGCCACTGTCAGGTCTTTGCAATGACTACATTCTTTGCAAAGGCACGATAACATTCCCGCTATACTCCTTTGCATGTAATTGGGGCTTGCACAAGGGAATGTCTTTTTCAATTATTTGTAGCCAAGGGGTTCTTTTTGTTCTTGCTGCTTGATTGTAGAAATGTTAGCATTGCTTATGACCCAGCCATATTATTAAGAAAATGTTGTCTTAGAAAATGGTAGGTTCTGTCCTCTGTAATATTTCTAGTAATGGAAGACAGTATAACTCTCCTGAGGGGGCAAAGCAATTCCAACATCATGGGCTTTGCATATTAGATGTGTTTTAAAAACCCATAAAAATCAGTATTTATTTAAATTATCCAGTTTGCGCAACAAATACTATGCACTATATTGTAGGTACTGCTGAGAAATGCGATGTTTTGGAATCTAATAAAGGAAATTATTTATTATCCCTAACTCCCTTCATCAATTTTCCTCTAGTGTGACACAGGCTGGAGAAACAGCAACAAAGCATGCTATGGTTGACTGTAAACTAGGTTAAAAGCCCCGTATTTATAAATGGGAAGTAATGGGTAAATGTGAGTTAGGTTAGAAAGGTTTAAGCTTTAAGTTCCTTCATTCCCCAATTCTGCCATAGATTGTGCTCTATATCAGTATCTGCCTTCAGCCAATATCACCATTGTCTTTTTCTGTTGAGAGGAAAATTCACTTTTCTTTTGCTAAGTCTGCATGGAAATTTAAAAGAAAAGAAGGATATTTATCTTGAATGTCACAATTGGAGTTGATACAGTATATTGTATATACATGCAAGGGAGTGAAGGCGTAATTTTCATTATGAATGAAAAGTCTAAAATACATGTTGGGAAGAAAGTGATACCATCTGTAAGACTGAGGCATGTACTAGGAATCCATAGGATATTGACAGTTGAATGCTACACTATAGTGAATGCTATGTTGAAATAAGTAATTTATAGAACAATTGTAAAGCATTCTTAATGAAGGTAAGCCAGAGGAAAATGTGTTCTGCTAAATGACATGAATGGGTGGATGGTAACAATATGAGAGAGTATAGGAAAAGTGGTCAAGCATTTGGAATTCAAAATTAATGCCTGTTTGGTGACTTTTTGTGCTTAGAAAATGATCTAGATTGTATATATGGCTTAAGCCTACTATTCTGCCCCAGCTATGGACCACTAAGGACACAGCACACATTAAGCCTGTACAAATTTTACCTTACTAATTAAGGACTACTAATGAGCTTTCTTAGCAATCGTCAAACATAAATACAGTTTAAAGCAACTTCATTAACAGCCAGCAGCAGTCCACAAAATAATAACTCAACGCTGAGTCAACAGACTTGTAGATAAAAGGAAGCTTATGGTGGTTGGCAAAATGCCCAGAATCACTTTGCAGGGAAAATGCCAAGAGAGAGAATAAGAGTCAACCAGAGTCAAGACAGAAAGGAATTTGAATAAACCTTTCTGCAAATTGCTTCCTTCATTGTCATCCCTTAAATAGGCTAGGGGAATGGCCAAATAGCCACAAGTCTTATTCTTGAGGAGACCTCCTCCTGAGAACTATTCCTGCCTTTTAACAGCTCTGCATGCCCATGCATTGAGAATAGGCTCCTCCTCTTCTTCCTCATCACTGATGGGAGGTTCTGAAGGCCCTGGCTGAATCTCTGCCTCTGGCACTGAGTTCTCTCCAGCCTCCTCACTGTCCGACTCGGGTGTGAGCTGCAAAGGCCACTGGTACATTACCACATCAGCCTCTTTGCTGTCGTAATCAGCTATCAGCTGCACGGGCTGCTGGCGGGCCACAACACCTACTCTTACCTACCCGTGAGAAAGAAATAAATCAGAAGGAATGATTAATCCAAATGTTTAAGTTGAAAGATTGATAAAATCTATCAGGTGTTATGGGCCCACCCTGTACGAATGAGATCAGCAATCCAATAGGACTTTTAGGTGGATTCCGGAGGCGCATCCCCCAACATGTGTGCGCGCCCCCCCACATGATATTTCATTTCTGGCTCATGCACAGAAGTGAAAATTCATGTGGGGGCATGAGCAGTGTTTTTGGGGGGGTGGGCAGAAAAGTATAGTGTCTGAGCGGCAGTCCCTTCGGGACTGGGCGGCACAGAAATAATAAATAAATAAACAAACAAATAAATAAATAAAAACCCCACCCTGTTTTGCCTCAGAGAATTTCAAAATAAAATACTGTACTGTGTATCTATAACAGTGAGCTCATAATAGGGCAACTCTATCAATATCAAAATGCCACTTAAATAGTTGAGCTAGTTTCAAACTAGATTTTTATTTTCTTTCTCTCTTCCTTACTCCCATTCTTTTTCTTTTTCTTTTCCTTCCTCTCTTTTTTCTATCTGTTTCTCTCTCTTCCTCTCTCTCCCCTTCCCTCTCACTCTTTCCCTCTCGGCTTCTGGGCAGGTTTGGAAAACTCTGAGTTGATGATGATTTTTAAGTGAGCGATTGCTCACTGCTCAGCTTAGAGGGAACTATGGGCATGAGTGCATGTATCAGGGGCCCGCTGGCCCCCACCGGCCTTGGGATCTGGTACTGGTAGGAAAAGAAAAGTGGAGCCCATCACTGGTTATGAGAGGGGGTTTTTCCCCTTCCTGTTAGTGACCACTTTCTTCCAAATAAATTGAATGTAAGACAGAATTTTTTGCTACTATCAAGACTGGATCTTGGGGGAGTGAGGAAAAAAGCATGGAAAAAAGAAAAAGAACTGAAATATGAAAAAAATAATATAAATTCCCAATAGACTGAATGGAAGTCAACACATGGGACATGGAAGACGGTTATAGAGCAGAATGAAAAAGTATTATTTTACAGAATGTCATAAATGTGTGAGGATGCTAATAAGAATGCAATGCTCACACATTCCAAAAATCTGTCTGCTACAAAACACAAGAGAGAGATGTTGTACAGCATGTATGGTGGGGAAAAGTTAGTTTCATGGAATGTAGTTAACAGGTGGGAGAGCAGAATAAAAGCTATATGGAATGTAAGTTGGATATGTTGGGGGAAAATAAGAGTAAACTGAATGTGGAGCCCATATGATAAAACAGATCTAGATAGTATAAAGAATTAATGGGAACTGAATGAATGCGGGTGAATAGGAAGAAGAATGAATAAAATTGAATTAAACCCACCCAGTCAGCCCATAGGAGAAAGAGGAAGACAGTAAATTCTGGTTATGAAATTGCTATGATTGTCAGAAAAGAAAGGAAATGAAACAAGAGGACCATGTAGAAGCAAGGATGTTTTGTGTGGCTATAAAAAATGAAGAGATATATTGAATGGGATTGGTTAAACTAGATTTAAATATATTCTCTGTTTAACTCATGCTGTTATTTTATCTGGCTCACTGTTTCCTCCTCCCTTTCTAATGCTTTCTATAACATTGCTGAAATGGAATGGTGTATAAATTTATTATGCTCCCCTTTGTCTTTTAATAACATGTCCTTCTCTTGCCAGTAATAGCAATCCACCCTAAGGATTCCTCTCTATTTTTGTTTTGTTTTATTTTACTGCTTTTATGTTACTCTTCCGTTATCAGTAGTCAGTCCTCTCAGGATATTCCTGTTTAGGAATGTGCAAGAATTAGAAAAAATGTACTTGCTTTTTTTGAAAGTTTTCTTTTTAAGCTTCATTAGCTCTCAAAAACCAGAATTGTGTCTGGTGTAGTTGATGTTGCTTAGGGTTTTTCCTCCCATCTTCACTTTTTATTGCTCGTCTAGAGTCTTAAATCACCTGTCTGTTCTAATAGATTATGAATCCGCTGCTGAGGGCTGCTGGTGATTTCTAGCTTATTAGAATTAATCTTTTTCTGCCATAGGTGTTCCAGGGTTGCTCATTATGATCTATGTTTGATAGAGGAGATGTATTCCCCAGTAGGAAGCTTTTGCAGGATGCTGTAAATTGGCACTGAGAACTCGATTTATTCTATTGGGTGTATTGCCATAAAAAAGTGAATGTTAGCTCAGGCGAATAATATTGGCAGGAGTTTGATAGAGTTACCTTAACTGCTAACATCCTGTATTTCTGAGAATTTAAAGAAAATTGAAAACCCAGGGAGACATTTAAAAAAACTTGTTCTTTCTTACGAATTTTAATTATTTTATTCCAGAGTGTATTGGAATTAGTAAAATATACAATTCATTTTTCCTACCTGCTGTGCTTTTTCTTTTGTCCTTGACTTTTGTTTCTGTTTTTGAAGCTTTAGCTTGTTCACTTTGGAACGTGCAAAGACATAATTGAAAAAAAGTTAATACATATCAGTGGATTAGTATTGTAAGAGTTGTCTCTTAGTGACACGGTTTTAAAAGAGGCAGCCAGAAAGAACTATTGCAGAGACATGGCACACTATTGGTAGGTTGATATTAGAATGGAATGGAGCAAGTTTGACAGACAGAAATTTCATAATATCCATAATGATTTGGTTATGTGAGATTAAGAGAGATAAAAACAATGGTTCATCTATTACTTAAATGAACAGACTACAAAATATTTAATCCCGAATTATATTGTTCCTTTTCTGAAAATTCAGAAGAGAGGCCAGGGGAAGCACATATTATTTGTCATACTACTATCATCATGTTAGAGTTTAATCACATTTACTTGCCACACATATATGCATAAGCTACGCCAGATGCCAAAGAGGTGTTAACTTATATTATTTCTCAGAAGTAGATTTATGGCTTGCATTAGTTGTTTATTTTTGTATTTATAAATGTTAATAAAAAACATTACTTTAAGAGTGCTATAGTTTCAAATTGATCAGGGGATTTCAAGGACTTTTGGACTTTGCCTGGCTCAAAAGTGTTTTTGTCTGTGTTTCATTCCAGTCTACATTATAGTTGACTCCTGGAAACAGAGAATAAAATTCTTCCATCCAAGTTGAATTTTGTTTTCAATTTGGCAATAGTTGGTCATCTCACCTGAGGGTGGCAGCCCAATTCAAGAAACATTCACAGAGAATTTCCCAACATCTTGCTATTATTCTCCCATCACATTTAAGTTGCATAAGGCACCTCCCCTTTCTGAATAACGCTGTAGCTATCCTGCCTCAGGCCACAGATACATTAGATGCATTCTCCTAAATATAGATATCTTTCTATGGTCTGGAAGAACCAATTCTATGACTATTTCATGGTTTTTGAAAAGAAGTATCTCAGTAATAAGTGAAATGGGAGGAAAAAATGTTTCCTGTTTCCTGTACAAACTAGATATTTTCCATGTTATGAGCTACTTAAAAGTGCCTCCCCTCCACAACTGACCAGCTCCAGGTGTAATTCAGGACGCCTAAACATATGGTCTTTTACAACTTCCATTCATTTTAATATAGTATAGGCAAGATCGTTTTGTCAAGATTTCTGCTATTGTATGTTATTGTGCCACAAAATAATTTCACTTATTTCAAACTTCTATATAAATTGCCTATCTGCCAGTATTAAGATTATTTTTCTTTGATGCCACTGAAATAATGTATTTTGTAATTAATGTGTCACGGTTTCTTCATTTTTGTTCCTGCACATCTATTTTTATCCCAAAGGAATAATAGGAGGTATGTATTTGGGGTTTCTATATGATTTCTATATATGTGACTTCTAGGTTTTAGAGAGAAGGATATGAAATTGTCAAAGAAAGATTACAATATTAACAGGAAAACAGCAGCTTGATATCCAATATTATTTGTTTTTATGTTATTTTCATGGATTTGAATAATGCTGCATAGCTTGTGTTATTACTTAGAACACATTTTTTGAAATTTAGGATATTCTGATAGCAGTCAGATAGTGTGTCTACCTGGTCAGTTAACATGTTGTTATTATCTACCAGGAAAAATAAGGTTTTTAATCATCCTCATTGTCTGTTTTTTAAAAAAAAGTATGCACCTAATTAACATATCATAGAAGTCTCTGTATAAATTACAACAGTGATGCGCTCCTATGGGTACAATCAGGAATGCAGAACCAGTAGAAAAATTTTGGTCAGTACAGCGAACCAGTAGAATTTTTTTTTTCTTTTTTTCCCTTCTGGGCTCTGGGTATGTTTTTCCTATTGAGTAAATGAGGTTGAATGTGTATAATTTTACAAGAGCTGTGTGTGCATGTGTGTGTGTACATATACGTGCAGTTTATATAGTAGATCATGTATATTTTTGTGTGCCTGTGAGAAATATGTATGTACAGATATGGCATATATATGTACACTGAGAGCATATGCACCAAGACAAATTATTGTGTGTTCAATCACACTTGGCCAATAAAATTGTATTCTATTCATTAATATATTTTGGTTGTTCAGTAATAGTAAATAGATAGGGAAATTGTATCTCTTTTTGGTAAGGAGAACCCAAACCCTTGATGTGAGTGATGTCAAGTTGGCCACCTTTAAGCCAGTCACATGACCTTTAAGCCACCCCGGTCACATTGGTCATCAAATCACTCCCACCTGGTCACATGGCCAGCAAGCCACACCCACAGTGTGGTAGTTAAAAAAAAATTCAGCCCTTCACTGAGTTTTAGTATGGAATTATATGGACAGACATTCATGAGAACACATATTTTGCTATATATTACACTGCTGTGACTCTGCATCAAACCTAGCAAATACTCTGTAGCATTTATGATTTTTTCCAGAATTGAGGTTAAGTGCTAGTGCTAATCAGCTGGCTATCTAAGTACAGTAAAATAATATGGCGTTTAGAACTTTATTTCACCATCATCTATACAAGGAAGTGAAGGTGTCAATTAATTATGAAAGATAAGACTAATATATGTAGGTATGCAGAGGTAGTCAATGTTGTGATGTCACATGGAAATATTTAGGCTATAGAATTTGTCTTGTGATGTACTGTGTTTCCCCGAAAATAAGACACTGTCTTATCTTAATTTTTGCTCCAAAAGTTGTGCTATGTCTTATTTTTGGGGGGTGCCTTATATTTCTCAAATAAGACAAATTCACAGGCAGAAAAGCTGACACCCCCAAAGAAAGTGTACCGTACGGTACACTGATTATGGTACAGTACCTGTCAGTATGGCACCCACACACACAAACGACGGCACTTATATGGTACAACAGTATACTCCCGCTATTGCAAGTTCCGGCCACCAGAGGAACTACAGTCTACGCACTGTAGTGGAGACTGTAATGGCGGTGAGACATCAGCAGACTGTGTCTGCTGTACTGGACGGTAGAAAGTGATGGAAGGGGCCATCAGGGGATGCCACATTATTACGGTACCGCTATGAACATCTTTGAATGGTACCGTATGTTTTTCCACCGTACCGTATGTAAACTGGACTACGCCTTATTTTTGGGGGGTGCCTTATATTAGCAAACTCTGCAAAACCTCTGACATGCTTTACTTTTGGGGTACGTCTTATTTTCGGGGGAAACAGGGTAATATATTCATCTTGTCCCCTCACTCTGTGAGTGTATATGATCTAAGAAAAAAATGTGCAGCATTCTGAATAGATACAATCCAGAGAAAATTATTCTGTTAGATGATATGAATGGATTAGTGAAAACAAGTTGAGACACTACAGAGAAAATAATTGAGGCTTTTGAAGATACACTAATGAATTAGATTGGCAACTGTTTGGTAAACAACTTCTTAGAAAAAGCATTGCAATAAATCTAAATCTAAATGCAAGTTTAATTTGACTATTAATGATGACCACTTGAAAGAATTACTGAAGGATACAATGGTGATAAGAAATACATGTGGTTTGTTAGAGGTGTTTGAATGTGAATGCACTTGCACTTTTTGCAGTTGATATCATTTATTTGGGTGAGAACCTGAATAATTTACAATGAATATTAGATAGACTATAAAATGCCATTAGGAGCATGAACCTGCTCATTAGCGTATCACAGAGGTGGCACAGGGATTTTGCTTGAAAGGGAAAATTGTTTTTTTTTTAATGAATTGTTTTTTTAGAATATGACTCTGGCTAGATTTTATGTGATTCTTTGGTGATATGTTTGTTAAGGATGGGAGGAAAAATTGGATATTTTTTGAAGGTATGCAAGTGCTGATCAATTTTTTAAGAAAAGGATTAGAGACAAAAATTTATTTATTTTTATTTATTTATTTATTAAATTTGTATGCTGCCCCTCTCCGTAGACTCGGGGCGGCTCACAACAGTAATAGAAAAAACAA
This sequence comes from Erythrolamprus reginae, assembly GCF_031021105.1. Classification (NCBI taxonomy): domain Eukaryota; kingdom Metazoa; phylum Chordata; class Lepidosauria; order Squamata; family Dipsadidae; genus Erythrolamprus; species Erythrolamprus reginae. Next base: position 378,743,205 of record NC_091950.1, on the reverse strand, counting down.
TGTACAATACAAATCTAATAATTAAAACTAAAAACCCATAATTTAAGAAAACATACACACAACATACCATACATAAACAGTACAGCCCTGAAGAAGTTATCTCAGTTTCCCCATGCCTGACGGCAGAGGTGGGTTTTAAGGAGCTTACGAAAGGTCAGGAGGGTGGGGGCAGTTCTAATCTCAGGGGGGAGCTGGTTCCAGAGGGTTGGGGCTGCCACAGAGAAGGCTCTTCCCCTGGACCCCGCCAAATGACATTGTTTAGTCGACGGGAACCGGAGAAGGCCAACTCTGTGGGACCTAATTGGTTGCTGGGATTCGTGCGGCAGAAGGCGGTCCCAGAGATATTCTGGTCCGATGCCATGAAGAGCTTTATAGGTCATAACCAACACTTTGAATTGTGACCGGAAATTGATCGGCAACCAATGCATACTGCAGAGTGTTGGAGTAACATGGGCATACCTTGTGAAGCCCATGATTGCTCTTGCAGCTGCATTTTGCACAATCTGAAGTTTCCGAACACTTTTCAAAGGTAGCCCCATGTAGAGAGCATTAAAATGATAACATATAAATCCTTTGTCTGCTTTGGTATTTGGAAATAAGAGTCAGGAAAAAACATATAGAGGTATTCAGAGTATCTTCTGAAGCAGGTTCAGTATTGGACTGCAGCATGGACTGTCCAGTACGCAATCCTGGTAGGAAAAATGGAGAAGCGCACACATCTCCACATCCCCAATGTGTGCATGTGCGCGCCCGTGTGAGATTCAGTTTCTGCAAATGTGCAGGAAGCGAAATCTCATGCGAGGATGCTTATGCATGTGAGATTTTGCCATTTTGGGCATTTTTGGAAATCGTCGAAAATCAGTGAAATCTCACATACACGAGCATCCCCGTGTGAGATTTCACTTCCTGTGCATGTGCAGAAGCTGAATCTCATGCCAATGTGCATGTGCACACTGGACAGGCGCATGTTTGCACTGGTCTCCGGGAGTGCACCGGTAGCACCAGCAACAGGGAGCCCTTCAATGAACAGCATAAAATAAGAAGAGTTAGGGTGAAGGGTAAATGGGTGTAGGCCAAGGGTGGGTTCTAACTTACCTCGCTGCCGGTTCACTTCCTCCAGCACCATGTGGGCTGCGCTCATGCTCAGAAGCAAACAACAGCTTCTGTGTATGTACATAAGCCAAAAACAAAATGGCAGCATTAGAGCTGGTCCAGGGGGTGTGGCCAACCAGCAATCGCTCCCAGTTTGATGAGTGGGAGGAAATTCTCACTACCAGTTTTAAAGAACCGGTCCGAACCAGGAGCAACCCACTTCTGGTGTAGACTAAAAAGCAATGGATCCTTACCAAAGAAACATATTGAGATGCTTTTGTTATACAGTGTTCCCTCGCTTTTCGTGGGGGTTGCGTTCCAAGACCACCCGCGAAAGTCGAATTTCCGCGAAGTAGAGATGCGGAAGTAAATACAGTGATCCCCTGCTCGTTGCGAGGGTTCCGTTCCAGGACCCTCCGCAACGAGCGGGTTTTCGCGAAGTAGCGCTGCGGAAGTAAAAACACCATCTGCGCATGTGCAGATGGTGTTTTTACTCCCGCAGCGCTAGCGAGGAGCCGAAGATTGGGGGCGGCGCGGCTGTTTTAAAATGTCGCCGCCGGCATGGGGGGCTTCCTAGCAGCCCCCCAAACCTGGGTTGGGGGTCCGGGGGGTGCTGGCAAGCCCCCCATGCCGGCGGCGACATTTTAAAACAGCCGCGCCGCGCTGGCTGTCGGCGCTTTTGAGCTGAGTCCCGGAGCGAATTCGCTCCAGGACTCAGCTCAAAAGCGCCGACAGCCAGCGCCAGCGAACGGCTTGTCCGCGCTGGCTGTCGCCGCTTTCGAGCTGAGTCCCGGAGCGAATTCGCTCCGGGACTCAGCTCAAAAGCGGCGAGAATGAACGGCGTGGGCGGGCGAAGGGCGGGCGGCAGCGAGGAGTTTGCGTGGGTGTTGGGGAAACTCCTTGCTGATGCCCGCTGCTCGCCCTCCCGCCAGCAAGAGGGGGAAGACCCAGGGAAGCCGCCCAGCAGCTGATCTGCCGGGCGCCATCTACGCATGCGTGCCCATAGAAAAAAAGGGCACACATGCGCAGATGGTGTTTTGACTTCCGGGTTGAAAAATCGCAAATTACCCTGTTCGCAATGGTCGGGGACGCAATAACCGGGGTATTACTGTACACTATTTTTGGCTATGAACAGTATCACAAGCCTTCCCTTAACACTTTAAACCCCTAAATTGCAATTTCCCATTCCCTTAGCAACCATTTATATTATTACTCACCATGTTTATTTATTAAAGTTTATTTTTAAAAAAATTATTAAAAGCAGACGAAAGTTTGGCGATGACATATGACATCATCGGGTGGGAAAAACCGTGGTATAGGGAAAAAACCCGCAAAGTATTTTTTAATTAATATTTTTGAAAAACCGTGGTATAGACTTTTCGCGAAGTTCGACCCGCGAAAATCGAAGGAACACTGTATATAGAGAAAGAATGATTAAATCTATCTATGTAACATTATCTATATCAATAGTGAATGGTGTCAGGCCGAAGCCAGAATGCTTGCAGGTCTTAGAAATCCTGGGGAAATTAGATTCAGGTTTCCCCAGAGCCATGCCAAGATGGCTCTAAGTATAAATTGAAACTTTGAGGAAGTCTTTGCCTAAGACTCTGATTTAAACATAGATGTTAATTGGAAAACTTGACAAATGGATTCAGAGAAAAGAAAATGCAGAAAAGTCACACCTGGACAGAATTGATATGACTCAAAAAGTGAGAGGTGAAAATTTGAAAGAACAAAAGTGATCATTCTGTCAGGTCCAGTTAAGTTACCTATAGAAAAAAGTTTTTCTGTGCATTTTCTGTATAAATGTCAGCTACATATACAGGTAGTGAAAAATAAATATCTTTCTATGTATTTTCAACATTTATTTATTTAATTTGTAATAATTTTACCTGTTGTTATTAATTTTAATTATTTTAATTGTTCATTAAAAATAACAAGGGTAATGAGGTATTTGGTTTTGGTTTCTTTCTTTTTTTCTTTTTGGTTTTGTGACATTTGTCCATCTGTTTATTATAAACATTACTCTGACATCTGCTAGACTCTTATGGGTCAATAGGCAATCATGTATATTTCAGTACTGGCTGACATTTGAGGGCTATTTGGGTGTTGAAAAGAAACATGCTGAGTGTAAAATTGTACTGAGATGACTGTGGAAATAAATATTATAAAAGCAAAGCAATCTATCTAGGTGTGATTTTTTTTTTTTGCACAAAAAATGAAAATGACTTTCCTTAAGTGCCATTGCCATTAGCAATTTGAAATTGTTCAGGATACATTTAGTAGAAAAATACCAATATTTCTGTATGGTCCCTGGGCTATTTTTATGTTTTAATACATAATTACGTTCTAGTCAAGAATTTTGCTAGATGTTCTTTTTCAATAACTTTGTCATATTAAATTTGAAACATTAATTTCTTCTATATTAAATCATGCAGGCATTCATTAGCCTTTCCAAAAGAGATTTGTCTATTATATGTATACCTTATCTGTGCCAAGTAGAATAAGGCTGAGTCTCACTCCCTTTTGTCAGTGTAATATTGCAGTAAAATTACAACCTGTGATCACTTATCTATACTCACTTTCCTTGAATTATTCTTGAGACACTTCACAAAGATTTTATTAAATTTTGACTCACTAGTTTGATATATTTTTTAAAAGATGCATCGGTGCAAAATCTGAAAAACCAGAAATTTGTTTGAGTCATAATTGAAGTAGGAAGATTCATTTTTTACACTAATTGTTTTTTCTAGAAATTAGCCCAAATGTGTCTCTAGTGTTCCAATAGCCCTTGGAACACTACAGATGGGATGGGACAAGCCAATTCTTTCCTCAATCTTTTATTTTCAAAATAAAGCATACATAACAGAAGAGAATATTTGTAGCTCAGGTTGTAACTGTTGAGTCCTTGGTGCTCTCATTTTATACTAGTGGTTTGCCCTGTCAGTATTGATGGGAGTTGAGCTTGTTGATTTTTTTGATTGGGCTTTTGTTTACTGTTAGCTTATTTGTCTCACTTTGTAGTTAATGGTTTCGTGATTGGGGTATTGTTTTGGTGTAGTGTTAATCTTGATGAACTCTGTTCGTCTGGCTGCTGATTGCTGGTGAGGAAGGTTTTTCTTTTGTGGCTTTTTCATTGTTTCTTTTGAATGGAAAGTAGAGGAGGCCAAGTCTAAAAATGCTACAGATTTCTTGGAAGTCTAGCCTCAATAGACACATCTAGGCAAACAACATCTACATATAAAATGTGAACAAATCCTACTTCCTTACCAGCATTGATGATGTTACCTAGTTTGGTAATAAAACTTGGAGACTGCAGGTAGTGCAAATTGCAGTCGTGCAAGCAGTCATTGGCCTTCCGAGATATGCCCATGTCTCTACAGCACTCCACGAGATGCATTGGCTGACAATTAGTCTTCGAGCACAATCCAAAGTGTTGGTTATGACCTATAAAGCCCTACATGGCATCAGACCAGACTACTTATGGGACCGTCTTCTGCTTCATGTATCCCAGCGGCTGGGCTGGTCCCACAGAGTTGGCCTTCTCCACATCCCATCAGCCCGACAATGCCATCTTGCAGGGCCTAGGGGAAGAGCCTTCTCTGTGGTGGCCCCAGTCCTTTGTAATGAACTCTCTCCAGAGATTCGCGCCACCTCTATTCTCTCTGCCTTCCACAAGGTTTTAAAAACTCACCTCTGCCAACAGACTTGGAGCCACGGAATCTTAACATGTAGCCCCGGTCAATGACTGAATGTGGGACAAATGTGATTGATTAATTTTCAGTATTGGAGTTTTTAGAGTGTATTTTAATTTAAATTTCTTGCATGTTTTGTACTAACTTTTGTTGTGAGCCACCCTGAGTCTTAAGGAGAAGGGTGGCATAGAAATCTAATTAATAAATAAACTAATTAATAAAATGTCTGAAAGAAAACAAACAATCTCAGAGAGCACCAAAGTCCCCATAAAACATGCATATTTTTCGAAGGGGTGAAAAAAGAAATAGAGGTGGATCTAAAAGTAATAAAATGGATATATTGTGTTATTCTGCATTCCATGTTAATTCCTGGAAAATTGATTTTTAATCTTAAATTAACATTCATTACAATTTTAAATTATATACCAAATTATAGTTAATGTAATTGAGTATCAGCAAGTAATATTGTAATAAAATTCCTGCTTTTTAAATATAATCTATGGCAAAACCCCTTTAGCCATGGTCTCTACTTGCTGTCTGAACAAGAGACATGAGTCTCTGGAGAGGGGCGACATACAAATCTAAATAATAATAATAATAATAATAATAATAATAATAATAATAATAATAATAATAATAGAAACATTAGAGAAACATCTTTCAGCTCTGGCGAGGGGGGCGTTTACATCACCAGTTGCGGCCCTATTTGGACCGGGAGTCACTCATGCCCTCATCACCTCGAGGCTCGACTACTGTAACGCTCTCTACATGAGGCTACCTTTGAAGAGTGTTCGGAAACTTCAGATCGTGCAGAATGCAGCTGCGAGAGCAATCATGGGCTTTCCCAAATATGCTCATGTTACTCCAACACTCCACAGTCTGCATTGGTTGCCGATCAGTTTCCGGTCACAATTCAAAGTGTTTGTCATCACCTATAAAGCCCTTCATGGCACCGGACCAGGTTATCTACGAGACCGCCTTCTGCCACACGAATGTTAGGTCCCACAGAGTTGGTCTCCTCCAGGTCCCGTCAACTAAACAATGTCGTTTGGCGGGACCCAGAGGAAGAGCCTTCTTTGTGGCGGCTCCGACTCTCTGGAGTCAGCTCCCTCCAGAAATTAGAACTGGCCCCACCCTCCTTGCCTTTCGTAAACTCCTTAAAACCCACCTCTGTCGTCAAGCTTGGGGGAAGTGAAACATCTCCCCCTGCCTATGTAGGGTTTTTTTGTGTGTGTATGATATGACTGTATGTTTTTTATATATTGGGGTTTCTTGTTTTTTAGACTTTTTTAAATGTATTATTGTTATTTTAGATTCTAACTATTAGATTTGTGATTGTATATTGTTTTTATCATTGATGTGAGCCGCCCCGAGTCTACGGAGAGGGGCGGCATACAAATCTAATTATTAATAATAATAATAATAATAATAATAATAATAATAATAATAATAATATAATAATTTTAAAAAATACATACAACTTGTAACCCAGCTTTTCAGGAATTAGAACCAAACAAGGTAGAATATTTCAGGAATCATTCTGCCTCTGAATCAACAGCCACTTGTTTTTAGTGAGTCTGAGCCTGTTTTTCCTCATTCAAATGACAGCCTCCATTGAACTTTCCAAAAGGCTTCGAGTGGACGTGCATAACTGCATATTAGTAATACCTTATCTCAGACCTATAGATGACCTCTTTTGTTGGTTTCTTGTACATGTTGAATAGAATGAGGGAAAGGATTGAGTCTTGAAGTACAGTGGTACCTCTACTTAAAAACTTAATTCATTCCGTGACCAGGTTCTTAAGTAGAAATGTTCTTAAGTAGAAGCAATTTTTCCCATAAGAATCAATGTAAAAGCAAACAATGCGTGCAAAACCATTAGGAAAGAAATAAAAGCTTGGAATCTGGGTGGGAGGAGGAGGAGGAAGAAGAGGAGGAGGAGAAGGTGAGGTGAGGGGAATTAAAAAAATCCAAAACTTTAAGGCTTAAAATAAAAAAGAGGGACTCTGAGGCAGCGAGGAGGAGCACACGCCTCAATACACCCGGCGTGAGGCTGCCTCCCATACACTGCCTCTCATACATTGGCGGCTGCTGCTACTACCTGCTGCCTCTTCCTTCCCATGCTGAAGGGCTCCCCTCTCGTCTCAATCACTCGCTCGCTTCATAGCCAGTGCCTTTCCTTCACTGTGGTGACTCCTCGGCTGCACAGTTTCTTTTTTCTGGGCACTGGCAGTGGTTTATTCCCTGTCCAAGCACCCAGAGAAAGGAAAATGCTTTGTTCACTCTGGACTGCCAAAGGCTTCTCTGGCAGCCCAGAAAAGCCCGAGATGGCCGGGATTAAAGGCGGAATGGCAGGAAACTGGCCGGGCTTTCATGCCGCTCTCAAATTTGCTGGGAAGTTTTTCTGGCCTCGTGGTCTTAAGTAGAAAATGGTTCTTAAGAAGAGGCAAAAAAATCTTGAACACCCGGTTCTTATCTAGAAAAGTTCTTAAGTAGAGGCATTCTTAAGTAGAGGTACCACTGTACTTTATAATGAAACACCTAGAAGTCCAATCTCATCCCCATCTGAATCTATTTACAGTATTTAGGTAGGAATAGAACAAGAAGAGCAGAAATAGAACTATAACAATGCTTATTATCATTATTATTAATAATAATAATATTTTTTAATAATTGGATGGGTTTTGTAGTTTAATTTTAGAGACAACATTCTAAAGCTTCCACAATTGTATTCCTCAAGACTTCCCCTAGCAAGTCCAGCTTGGCATGCAGCAAAATATGTCACCTATCTTTCATCATAATTCATCAACCCTTTCACCAGAGAAAGGTTGCTTTTAAAAAGAAAACAGAATGGAAAAAAAAATAAAACCTGAGACTCCAGGAAAGAGAAAAAAACAATAACTATAACCTATTAGTTGTTCATCCAATATCCATTAAGCATATAGGATTAAGTCTCTATAGAATAGAGTCAAACAGCCTCTTTACTCCATGAGAGGTTCCAGTTTGGAGATTTTGTAAGCCTAGTTTTTTTTAAGTTATACAATTGAGATTTGCAGCAGTAGTGGGTTCTAAATCCCATTGCTACCGGTTCACCCACGTGCAATACTTCTGCTACCGCTGCCACTACTGGCTTGCAGAACCGGGCCGAACCAGGAGTAACCCACCACTGATTTGCAGATATTTTTATAATATGCTTTTATTTTTGTAATAATCTGATCTGTTGAATGCAATTTAGTGAGATCAAACTATTGTTAATTTCACTAAAGTACGTCCAATGAATCAGTGCTCTTAATATAGTGGATCTTAGGGCCATTTGACAAAAGATGTGCTCAGTAGCTAATGGAACAAGCCCTTCTTGTTCGATTGAGAATTGGCAAGTAGCAAATCTTTTGGTGGACCTATAATGTCTATATCTTTTTCTAATACAGACACCAGCTGAGTTATTTCTTTGACTAGAAATCTTACATTCACTTGGCTTTTAGTACTGTTGAGAAGGGTTGATATAAGCCATTACATTGTTGATTCAGGTTTACATTAGTCATAATCATTTATTTGGGTCAAAAAAAGATGACGCTCCAAGTTTGTTTTTTCATATCTTGCTAAATTTTAAAACCACTCTTTTTTCTTATTTCTCCCTTGGTGTCTATTTTCCCCACCATGCCTATTTGAATGTAACTTTTCATGATATTTGCATTTTGTTCCTTCAGCTTTTGCAGATATATAGTATTTTCCTATGCAACCTTCTCAATATACAAATTTTGTTTATAATTTTTGAGCTAAATTTTGGTGGACATTTAATTTTATACCTGTTTATGCCATATGAATTCCATTTTGTCCTATGAAAATTACTCTGACATAGCATGATACAGTGCTACTTTATCTTAATATCCTTTTGGAATAGTAATTATGTCACGGAAATAACATATCAGTCTGGTTTTAGAGTCACTTTGAATGTAATTCAGATTTCTAATAAGTGCATTTCAACATCCATATTTACATGACCCCAATATTGTAGAATACCAAGATATCTTCTTCAATTTTGGAATTTCCTGATGTGTGAGATTTAATAATGCCAAGAATTTCCTGCCATCATAGCTAACATAATGTAGTATTCATCCTTCCATATGAGTTAACCCATTCCTGACACATTTATGCTTCTCTTTTGGTAAAGCATAAACCAGTCCAAAAGCAAGCATAGGATTTGTTGGAGTAACCCTATTAAAAGATGCTAGAACCTTTCTTAGTTTACTATTCCAACAGCCTTAAGTAGAACCCACATGTGGAATCGTACATATGTAAGCCCTAAATATAAAAATCCAAATTGTTCTAGGACTGCCTTCTGCCATATCAGTCTAATGTTAGTTCAGAAATATAACGACTTTTAAAACTAAGAGATTTCCTTTTCAAGGAGACAGTCTGTCAGTGAACCAAATAGCATTTGAGAAATAATGTGCTATCTTCACACAAAGTTTGATTTATTAACTTGGCCATTTTGGCTTCGTGGCACGTTCATTCCAACACTGAATTACTCTTCAGTTCCCATCCAGGTTAAACTTCATTTCACATCCCCACACCCACAAATGCAATCATGTGGACAAATCCAGTGCAGGGATTACTGGCTTCCTCATATAGTCAGTTGACCTCGGACTCTGCGTAAAGGAGTGTGTGTTGGCATCAATCTCTCTCTCTTTCTCACACCCCTCCCGGTTCCTTATCGCTGCTAACTGTGTCAGGCCAAAAACCTCTAACTTCACATAATACTTTGGGCCTGACACAGTCATTCACTCCATCTCTCAAAGGTTGAAATCACCTCATATTTACACAAATACAAATCTATACATTTTTACTGGACGAGTAGATTTTTTAATCTATACAGTGGTACCTTGTGGTACGAACCCCTTGCCATACGAACAATCCGAGATACGAACCCGGGGTTCTGAAATTTTTTGCCTCTTCTTCCGAACTTTTTCCATCTTACGAACCTGCCGCCGCTGCTGAGAAGCCCTGCCACCCGGCTGTCGCTTTTTGAAACAGTCGGGGGGCTTCTCACCGTCCTCCCGAACCCGAATGCCAAACCCGAACTTTTGCCGAACTTCCGGGTTTGGCATTCAGGAGGCCGCCGTGAAGCCCCCCGACTGTTTCAAAAGACGACAGCTGGGCGCCGGGGCTTCTCGGCGGCCTCCCGAACGCCGAACCCGGAAGTTCAGCAAAGTTCGGGTTTGGCGTTCGGGTTTGGGAGGACGCCGAGAAGCCCCCCAGCTGTTTCAAAAGGTGACAGCCAGGAGGCGGGGCTTCTCGGCAGCCACCCAAACCTGAACTTTTGCCGAACCTCCGGGTTCAGCATTGGGAGAAAGCTGAGAAGCGCCCGGCTGTTTCAAAAGGTGACAGCCAGGCGGCGGCGTTTTTTTGCGTTTTTTTTCTTTCACGCATTAATTCATTTTACATTGTTTCCTATGTTTCCTATGGGAAACAATGTTTCGTCTTACAAACTTTTCACCTTACGAACCTCCCCCGGGAACCAATTAGGTTCGTAAGACAAGGTATTACTGTATATAAATCCCAGAGAAGTATTGAAAGAACCATACTGATATAGGAACATAAAACAGGGATCTACATTTCGTTTGAGTTTAGGATGTACGTCCTAGGGAAAAGAAGGTGGTCATTTCAAGCAGCAGACCGGGTAGCATAAATCAACAGCAAATGTTGTGATTTCATATGTTTTTATCCTCTTTTCCCCAAAATAAGACATCCCCTGATAATAAGCCCAGTTGACTTTTGAATACATGGCAATAAGGCCAAGCGCTTATTTTAGGGTTCAAAAAAATATAAACAGGTTCTTATTTATGGTACATTACAGAAACATGGTAGATTATAGTTATCCATGGGCACAAGTGCTAATGGGATCCCCTGGCCCTCTATTACTATTCTTCAGGTACCAAATAATGTGCCTTGTTTTGGATTTTGTTCGTGTTTATTTGGTTATAAATACTTTTATACTTCTACCTCAGGCAGGAAAATATCTTCAAACAGCCACATAGCTAAAAATTTAAAATTTAAATTATAAAAACTTAAAATGTAAAGTAAATTTATAAGGATAAATGAAAGGCATCAAGAACTACTAATGTCATACATATCCATTCATTCTTTTTTTTTTCATTTTTATACTGCATTTATTACTTTATAAGTAACTTAGTGCAGCAAACATATCTGATACTCCTTCCTCTTCCTCTTTTCCCCCACAACAACCCAGTGAGTCAGTTAGACTGAGAATCAGTGACTGGTCCAAATTCACCTATCTGGCTTTCATTCCTAAAGCAAGACTAGAACGCAGTCTCCGGCTTTCTAGGCCAGCATTTTAACCACTAGACAAAATTGGGCCTCCTGTACTTAGAGATGCTTCCAATGCGCCCTCAGGTTTTAAATTTTTCCTGTTAGATGGATTAAGTGAAGCTAGAAACAAAAGTTGATTGATCACTTTGTTCTTGCTCTTTCTTGTATCCTCTTGTTCTCTGTTTAATAGTCGGACAGCAGACAATTAAAAAAAAAATAATTACACTGCTTTTCATAGAAGTCTTCTATGGATAGACCAAAGGATACCTGTTGTTCTCTCCTATTTTTCATTATCCTCTATTACAGTGATGATGAGCTTATCACACATGTGCCACAAGTGGCACGCAGAGCTATAGGAGAGGGCACACAAGGCATTGCCCTCAGTCAGCTCCAGTGCGCGCGAGTACACTGACAGCTGATTTTAGAAACATAGAAACATAGAAGTCTGACGGCAGAAAAAGACCTCCTGGTCCATCTAGTCTGCCCTTACACTATTTTCTGTATTTTATCTTAGGATGGATATATGTTTATCCCAGGCATGTTTAAATTCAGTTACTGTGGATTTATCTACCACGTCTGCTGGAAGTTTGTTCCAAGGATCTACTACTCTTTCAGTATATTTAAATGTTTCGATCATGTCCCCCCTTTTCCTTCTGTCCTCCATTTTCATCAGTTTCGCCCTTTAGAAGCTTCCAGAAGCCTCTAGAGTGTGGAAAATAGCCAAAGAGGCAAACCGGATGTTCAGAAAAACAGACTTCTAGTTTGTCCATTGTGCTGTTTTTCGCATTCCAGAGGCTTCAGTGAAACTTCCTGAACCCACCGAGTGCGAAGAACAACACAATGGGCAAACTGAAAATCCATTTTTCCGAACTTCCTGTTTGCCCGTTTGGCTGTTTTTCACCATCCCAGGCTTCAGTGAAGCCTATGCACATACATGGGGGAAGGTTTGTGCAGGAGGGGGGGAGGAGGGGAATGGATGTGGGTACACATCTCCTTTTGGCACACAAACCTAAAAAGGTTCACCGTCGCTGCTTTATTAGCTCAGAATTACCATTAGTTGTTTGTCTTTATTCTTTCAATTTTGAAACACTAGAGATTGCCATTTTTTCTATCTGTCTATAAGCTGTCACCCAAAACAGCAATACATACAATTGGGATTTTTTTAAAAAAAAAAACTCAGCTCCCTAAATATATCATAGGTTAATACTTTTAGAGAACATATAGCAAATACAAACAAATGTGTTTGCAACCAGACTCATACATGACATCTTTATTTGTTTGTGTGCCGAAGGGGGGAAAAAAGATATCATGGTCAGCTAATCATGGTTTTGAATCCAAATCTTAGCGGATCCATAATTTAGTTTACACAGTGCTTTAGGAAAGGTGATTAATCGTCATTGAATGCCAATGTGCACTCTGGGGATGCAGTATGAACAACAAATGAGGTAATGTTTTGCAAGAATCTGAGCGGCTAGGGTTGCTTGAGAAAAACACTGAATTTCAACAGCACATAATGCTAAACTGTTATTTAACAGCATACTCTACAAAAAATCTCTCTTTAAGTATCCGTTCCAATCAGGTGCTTTGCTATTGGGCTGCTCTGAAAGAAGATTTTTCTGGACTTTCGAGTTTATTATATGTTTGCTTAAGCAAGTTCTATAGCTGCAGAATAGCTGCATTCCTTGCCTTTCTGTTTGCTACATATATTCTTCTTGATAGGTTTTGGCCACTCTTTTAGACTTCCCTTAGTAACACTTTCACATATTTGTCTGTGTTATTTTTCTTACACCAGGTGAGAAGCATTATTCTTCAGAGTTCTAATGTGTGAGTAGAAAAAGGTACTGTACAAAAGATAAAAGAACAGAGATCCTTGTTTTATCAAATATCCACCCTCCCCTATAAACACACCCTTTACAAATCTAGGCTCACAGAAGTACTACTTAGTTAGTGAGCCTAGTATTAATTGAGAATGACAGTTCAGGTTTTTACTGCAAGACCCAAAGTGATAAAGGAATATGAAAATATTCCTCCTTCTGCCGCACGAATCCCAGTGGCCAGTTAGGTCCCACAGAGTGGGTCTTCTCCGGGTCCCGTCAACTAAACAATGCCACTTGGCGGGACCCAGGGGAAGAGCCTTCTCTGTGGCGGCCCCGACCCTCTGGAACCAACTCCCCCCAGAGATCAGAATTGCCCCCACCCTCCTTGCCTTTCGTAAGCTACTTAAAACCCATCTCTGTCGCCAGGCATGGGGGAATTAAGACTCTTTCTCCCCCTAGGCCGTCACAATTGTATATATGGTATGCTTGTATGTATGTTTGGTTTTTATATATTAAGGGGTTTTAAATTTGCTTTTAGTATTGGATTTTATTGTACATTCTTTATGATTGTTGTTAGCCGCCCCGAGTTTTCGGAGAGGGGCAGCATATAAATCCAATAAAACTTGAAACATGAAAATAGTGTTAGATGTGGATAATTTATGCTTAAGAAAATTGTAAATTAAGTAGTTTAAAATTAGAAGGAAAAACTGGTGAAAGAAGAACGTTTTTTCAGATATGAACATCTGTGCCTATGCCAGTACTGATTTTGTTGCTGAACCTTCTTGGAATTAGCCTGAAGACTTTTCTCTCCTTGGAGAACAACCAGGTTTTGGACAGGAAGTTTGTTCTTTTACTGTTGCCTTTGGGAGCACAGGAAGTCAGAGAAAGTGAATTGTGGTCCACATTATCAAAAAAGCGAAATAATGGCAACTAAAGTTGAGATAGGGCATGGAAATCAGATCCCAGTCTTCTGGGATTTGTATTTTCTTCCCTAATCTGATGGTTTTCAATGGCTTACAGAGAGTATAGAATGTAACAGTTAAAACTTCCACTGTAGAGTTAATATAAATAGTGACATTCTGAAATCCCCAAAAGTAAAAAATAAAAGTAAAAAAAATAGAGCATAGAGCATAGTTAATGAAAAGTATATTGTGAAAATGTGCTCCAAAATAATGAATATAATGAAAATGTGCTCCAAAATAATGATTCTGATCATACAATTCTGAAAGTATCCGTTGCCAAGCCATGAAGGGCTTACTGGCTAAACATAAACACCTTAAATACTAGAAACCAATTGGCTGCCAGTGCAGAGTTTGCAGCATCAAAATCATGTGCTCCCAATTCTGGGAGTCCGTAAATATGCACTCCACTTCATCCTGGACTAGTTGTAGTGTCCAAATTGCAGCCCCATGTAAAGCTGATTGTAGTGGTATCATTTTGAATGGTAACATCAGATGCCTTAAATAGCCAGATCAAAAAATGAACTAAAATAAAAAACAATAGAGTTACTTTCATTGAGATTAGCTGTAACAATAAAAATCAGATTATGGTGCATCTCCTCATCTCATGTGCTGCACTCCAGTAAATCACAGAGTTGTCCACTTAGGTAGATTGCTTCTAGATAGATCTTGTTTCCCAGAGCTTAAAAGATGTTTTCCAGTTTTCGCCTAGGTCTATGATGTTTAACCTATGGCATGTGCACTACAGGTGGCATGTTGAGACATATCTGAGGACACACGAGGTATTGCCCTATGCAGTTCCAGTTTTCAGACTTCCAGTGTGCATGTACCAGCTGTTTTTCAGACTTCCGGGGGGGGGGGAGGCTGTTTTCATCCTCCCCGGACTTCAGGAAAGCTACCTGAGCCTGTGGATGGTGAAAAACAGACCCAACAGCAGTGGTGGGCTCCTGCCGGAATGCCTAATTGTGCACAGTTCCACGGCTGTGGCATGCAAGCATGCAGTTCACAAACATTTTTGCTTCTTCCACCTGTAGAGGAGGCAAAATCTTATGAGGGGACGCACATGCTGTTGTGGTTAGCTCTGGCCCAGCTCCTGCCCCAAGGACTGTGGATGTCGGGGAGACATCCACAGGCTGCAGGCCTCTTTTGCCCCCGGTGGAATCTGCTGATGAAGGCTCCTCTGACCAAGAAGACATGAGTGACAGGGAGGAGGAGAGTGTGGCAGACAGCTCAGAAGGAGATCAATTATCTAGCTCCTCCTTGGATTCAGAACAAGAGTTAATGATATAGCCATGCATGTGGAGAGCGATGCATAGGCAACAACAACTGAGAGATTATTATCAAAGAAAATGAGACCACCTGTGGTTGGGTGGGGCTGTGGTAATTAGTGAGGCTGCTATAAATAGCAGCCTGTGGGTTTGGCCATTGTGGAGGATTATCTGATCGTTGTGTTTCCTGACTGCTTTACTGACTTTGACCTTTTGTGTGCTGATTTTTCCCCGCTTTGAAACTAAACCAGAGCAAAGTGTGTTTCACTTTGTGAAAGAAGGACTGTGAATTGCCTCACAGCTGCAAGCTAAGTATCACAGAACTGATAAGGGACAGTTTATTTGGAGACGAGTGTTCTTTGCTATACCAAAAGAGGGCTTAGTTTAAGTGAATTTTCATTATAAAACATTGTTTTGAATTTTCCAACATGTGTGTGTCTGAAATTTGTACCTGTGAATTTTTGGGAGGATTCTACCAGAGAGCCCGACAGAACACATGCGGGCAAGATTTTGGTGAGTTTTTCCAAAAAATAAGGTTATTTTCTACTTCCGGCTGATATCCCAAAACCTTTTTACGTTGTTGACTTCTTTTATTTGAGCACATAATACGGCATTGATTATTCAACATGTTTAAATTAAGAAAATAACCTTAATTTAAACATGTTGAATAATCAATGCCATATTATGTGTTCAAATAAAAGAAGTCAACAACATAAAAAGATCTTGGGATTTCAGTTACATAAACATTGTCATTCCTCTTTCAGTCACAGTTTTAATAATTCCCTCAGCTTATGGAAGTACAGTCATCACAGTCATTTCTGATCTATTCACTTATATATTCTGTAGCCATGTATAAATTGAAGAGCTAGAAAAGAGGGAATACTTGTGATCTCAGCTGCAAATAAAACCCTCATGGATCCTTCATATCTGTATAAGACTCAAAGTCTTTAATGTATTAATTGCATAGAACTACCAGACCACCAAATGATTTATTCATTAACAATGAATGCAAAAACAGCATAGGAATGCTCTCATGCAAATGAAAGTATATGTAATAAGTTATTTAAGTAATTCATCTTTGTCCTAATTTCAAATGTTTAATTGCCCCAAATGATGTTATTTCAAAAAAGGAAGGATCCCAATTTCAGTGCAACCTAACATGGCATAGCTTTCTGGTAGACAGATCTACTGTACTTGGTTTGCTTAGGTAAAATCTCCACAACCTGGCATCCTCTGGTTATGTAGGTGCTGCAACTCCCATTAATATGAACTGTCTGCCTGACTGACTGTGTATCATCTATCTATCATGGCACTCATCTCACTATTCAAAGTGACTCTGCACTATGACTTTAAACACCAGAGAAATTATCTATATTGTATAAAGGAACTTCAGAAGTAAAACGGAGCCGAGGTGGCGAAGCAGGTAGAGTGCTGTACTGCAGGCCACTGAAGCTGACTGTAGATCTGAAGGTCAGCGGTTCAAATCTCATCACCGGCTCAAGGTTGACTCAGCCTTCCATCCTTCCGAGGTGGATAAAATGAGGACCCGGATTGTGGGAGCAATATGCTGACTCTGTTAAAAAGTGCTATTGCTAACATGTTGTAAGCCGCCCTGAGTCTAAGGAGAAGGGCGGCATAAAAATTGAGTGAATGAATGAATGAATGAATGAATGAATATTGAAAATGTGAACGACATAAAGGATATTTTATCATGCATGTAACAAAAACTTTAAAAATGATCTAAATACATACTTTAAAGGATTTTAAAGAATAATATTCAATTGAAACCAGAATTTTTTTCCTTTTAAGATTAATGGATACACAGTTTAAAAAAAATACACGGAAGACTATTTTAGTATATGATCACAACAGCAAGATTATTATATGCACAAAGATGGAAATATTTAAAACTACCCACTATGGAGGAATACTTGGTGAAGTTTACAGATTTATCCAACAACTGATAAATTAACCATTCTGATTAGAGGAAGGATGCTATTAACTTTTCTTGATGATTGGAAGCCTATTTTGGGTGGTTTTATATTTTATATTTAATACCTGATTCCCTCATCCTTAGAGTTCTGTTCCTCGACGTTTTTATAACCTGGTCGTAAAAGTCTTTGGCATCTTCTACAGAGGCAATTCTATATTTTTTAAAACCTTTTTCCTTTTCTTGCAAATACTGCTTTTACTTTTTTACTTTTTTACTTTCTTATTGTCTATTAGTTTATGTTAGCTTTTACCTTCTCATTTAAAACCTTTAAATAAAAATTATACTAAAAATAAGATACAGCCCTGAACATAGAAGTTTATTCAGTGTTCATGTTTTTGAATTTCAAACAGAAGCCCCTTGGTTGAATGAGTTACTGGCAAGCTTTAATAAGCCAAACTGGCAAGGAAATTGTTAAAAGAAGTAATGAAATTGAGAAATCTCTCCTAAAATAATGCAAAGAGCAGTCTTGATGTACTGTATGTCAGCTCCTTTGTTTTCAAAGCTCAAATCTTTTTTCTGTTCACAAAAAAACCCAACTAATACAGTGCAGAACAGTGGATAGTTAAATGGGTTGTTTGTTAAGGATTCTCAGATGTTCCCTCTTAATATGAAAGCAAGAATGGTAGGCTATTTAAACAATACAGAAGATAATACTGTACAGTATATGTCTGTGAGGGGGCAGATATGTACCTGTCTTTGAAAACCTTTTAACAGACTTCAGTTTCTTAAAAGGCATGATAATTAGCAATCTATTACTATTTGCAATACAATATTGAATCTAGAAAATTATCATTTCTTGCAATCTGTAATCTCCATTATGGAATATATTATGAAATTGCAGCCCATTGAAAACATGCCCATATTTAATTATATTAAAGACACACAAATCTGTGCAGAAAGGCTTCCACTTATTATAATAATAATTTTATTAACTTTATAATCAGAAAGGTAAAAACTTAATACAAACTAGTAAATAGTACAATTTATACATGGTATGTTTGTGTGTGTGCTTGTTTGGTTTTTAATAAGGGTTTTATTAGTTATTTTAAATATTAGATGTGTTATATGCTATTTTTATTATTGTTGTTAGCCTCCCCGAGTCTATGGAGAGGGGCGGCATACAAATCTAATAAATAGAATAGAATAGAATAGTAAAAAGGAAAAAAATGGAAAGTGTAGAAAGGAAAAAAAATGGAAAGAAAAAGGGGGGGGAACCATAGTAAAGAAAACAAAAAATAATTTACCCCTTCTCCAGAATAAGTACAGTATAAGCAATTTTATTAATTTATCACCTCTTAAAATAAAATGTGCTGTCTTCATCTCATATTCTCTTTTCTGTCAACAAGTCTTTAAAGCAGTGGTCCCCAAACTACGGCCCAGGGGCCGGATGCGGCCCACTGAGGCAATTTATCCGGCCCGCGGCAGCACACGAGATTTTACATGGAGCCGGGCATTGGAGTTGGGGGCGGGGAGCGACGAAAGTGAAAGGCCGGTTAAAGTTTTTCTTTTTTTGAGTGGCGAAGGTTTTTCTTATTCTGAATGTTGCACGTGTGTACGCACCCCTTGTGGGCTGGCAGGGGGATGGGACCGGAGAGACCACAACCGAGAGGCTCGACACCCGCCCATTCGCAGCTCCCTTTCCTTATTGCACTTTCTATGGCTGCCTGGCAGGGCAGTGGCAGATCCCGGTCGAGGAACTCGCGGAGACTGCTGCCGGCTTGGCTGGAGGCGACGGCGGTGGGTGAAAGAAAGAGCCGTGCCCGCCCGCCTGCAGGGGTTTTTTTATAGTCCGGCCCTCCAACAGTCTGAGGGACAGTGAACTGGCCCCCTGTGTAAAAAGTTTGGGGACCCCTGCTTTAAAGCCTCATGATTTAGAACGCATCAGCAAAAGTCCATTAAGGATTACCATACATACACACACTCACTCTCTCACACACAAAACCTAATTAAATAAACTAACTTTATATTATTTCCTTACTTTTAACAATCTTTAATTCTTTCAAATAATGTCCTTGATCTAGAACATTATTTATTTTCGTATGTATGTATGTATGTATGTATGTATGTATGTATGTATGTATGTATGAATGTATGTATGTATGTATGTATGAATGTATGTATGTATGTATGTCTCTCCTCATAAAATCCTTCAAAACTTTAACAAACTTTAACAGATCGCCCTTTGTAAATCCCTTATAGAAAAAGTATTCAGGTCAATTTTTAAAATGTATTTTCTATACCCTTTTTATTATGAAGACATTTTTTTATTTTATTTACATAGGGTATCTATTTTTCCATTTGATTCTTGTTTAAACCTATGTTCGTGTTACAGCCTTCTCTGACAAAACATGTTCCTCTTTCATAATATCTTTTAAACACAATCTATTTATAAAGGCAGACACTCTTCAAATTATCTTCTGCATCCATTGCTCACAAATATCTTTCAATACATCCAATGTTGAAGTATTCTGTATTAGTAAATCATATTTTGGTATTCTTCTCTTTAAATGTAATATTTACTTGCTTTTAGTTCATTCTAGTGTTCAACCTTCAAAGTTCCATCCTAACATGCTTTTTGACATCTTATTTCAAATCCATCTGGACCCTTAGTCTACTTTTTAAAATCAACAGTCTAATCACCCTTTTGCTATTTATTTCAAAACAAAACTTGTTTTTCCTTCTTAAACTTATATTTAAAGCTTCTTTCATTAAGGATTGAGGGAAACTCTCACCCTCTGTTATAAAACATATGTCACTTAAAATGTTCTTAATAACAGAAAAAACCTTCTGAAAGTGATTAAGAAATCAGGCTCTGCAAACTTTGTGTCTATATAAGCAACATTACATTTGTGGGTTTGATTGAAATCCTTCAACTATAAGCTGATCAACTCACAAAAAAACCTCAGTTCCTCCAAGACTATTTCTAAGAAGCAGCTATCCAGAGTATATTGGGTGATCTCGTGATCTCTTCTTTTTCCAGAGACAGAATTTATCATCTGGCCATTAATTGCCACCGCAATGCCATCCACACTCTTTCAGGGATGTCTAGTTTGCCATGAATCATCTGGAAGTAGACTACAAGTCTCCAGAAAGCTTCCACTTGACCTAGTATTTATTTTACTAGTTCTCAATATGGTACTACAATCAGTGGTAGACTACACCCGGTAGGGAGCTGCACAGTAGTGCGGTGGTGAAAACGGTGATGCGCACACAGTGGCACGTCCCCAACAAGTGCACGCATGCTCCCATGCGAGATTCAATTTCTGTGCCGCAAGCAAAATCTCATGCAAGGATGCTCACACACCCGCACGATTTTGCTTACTTTTGGCTCTCTTTTTTTGTGCTTCTGTGCATATGCAGAAGCAAAGAAATTGCTGAAAATAGGCAAAATCTCATGTGTCTGAGTGGCCTCACATGAGATTTCACTTGCGGCACATGCATAGAAACTGCATCTTGCACCAATGTGTGTGCGCCCATGCCAGATGTGTGCACACCTGCGCCGGACTCGCAGAGCACACAGGTAGC
Organism: Erythrolamprus reginae; assembly: GCF_031021105.1. Classification (NCBI taxonomy): domain Eukaryota; kingdom Metazoa; phylum Chordata; class Lepidosauria; order Squamata; family Dipsadidae; genus Erythrolamprus; species Erythrolamprus reginae. Next base: position 378,722,526 of record NC_091950.1, on the reverse strand, counting down.
CCCGAAGATGAGCAGCACTTCACTGACTACAGTGTATGCTGTGACTGGCCAATTTGTTCAGTTTCCTATTGAGATAATTTAATATTAGATCTTTGACTGCAAACATGGAAACAATATCTGAAATTAAGTTATCTTTTCACTTTTCACACCTTAAGCACTCACAGAATTGTAGCATTTTTCTGTCTAGTCCCTTCTCCTTAATAAAGGTATTCTCTTATCTGTCTTGTCCCATTAGTCCCAATATTATCTTAATTTCCTGGACCTTCCTTAGCTTGCTTATTTGCCATAAGAATAAAAACCTGTAGAAGATTTGAGACTCCGGGATAGCAAAACTATTAAAGAAAAAAAAATGGAACTGAGAGGGGAGGGAGGATGATTAAGAGCCATTTATGCGAGTTCACAGATTTTGTGCAGATCTGAATGTTTTCCAGCCTTAATTAGATAACCAAGATCTGCAATTATCTCTTAAATTTGCTAATTCAAATACATAGAGGGATGTGATTCAGATAGATACTATTTTCCCATTGTAAATACAAACTTACACTCCTTATTGAAAACACCTAAAATTTGTGCAGGTTTTTTTGATCTCCACTGCTGAGACTAATTATCAGGTCAAACGGTTACCCAACCAATTTACATTTTTCTCAATTTGTGATGCAATTCTTGGCCTAAAATATGTAGTTATGTTAATTTAGAATACAGTAATATACAGAGGTGTTGTTCAGTTAAAAATGATTTGCAAATAAATGTCCTGGGAAAAAAAGAAAGCTAGATAGTTGGATGTGTGGATAAGAAGGTAAGTAGATAGAGTGAAAATGTGAAAAGAGAACGCCATCATTGTGTTTCGAAAATGTATCTTTTTTTCAGTTTCCCAGTTGTTTACTTCAAAGACATACAGTGGAACCCCGACATAAGAGCTGCTCTACTTAAGAGCAACTCGAGATAAGAGCTGGGAGGGGAGAGATATTTTTGTTCTACTTATAAGCCCAAATTCGAGATACAAGCGCCAAGGAGCTGTCTCCTGAAGCCAAACGCTAACTTCCGCGTTCGGCTTCAGGAGACAGCTGCGAAGCGGCGCGCGTGTTTTAAAAGGTTGCAGCCGGCCTGGGGTGCTCGGGGGGGGGGGGTGCTTGCAGCTTTCTTTCTTGCTCTTTTTCTTTCTCTCTTTTACCTTCCCTTCTATTTCTTCTTTTCTTTCTCCTTCCCACCTTCTTCCCTCCCTCCCTCCCTCCCTTCACTCATTCCTCTCTTACTCTCCCTTTTCATAAGTTTCCTTGCTTCCTTCCTCTGTTCCTGTCCCTTCCCCCTTTCTTTCTTTCTTTCTTTCTTGCTTTCTTTCTTGCTCTTTTTCTTTCTCTCTTTTACCTTCCCTTCCTCTATTTCTTCTTTCCTTTCTCCTTCCCACCTTCTTCCCTCCCTCCCTTCACTCATTCCTCTCTTACTCTCCCCTTTCATAAGTTTCCTTGCTTCCTTCCTCTGTTCCTGTCCCTTCCCCCTTTCTTTCTTTCTTTCTTTCTTTCTTTCTTTCTTTCTTTCTTGCTTGCTTGCTTGCTTGCTTGCTCTTTTTCTTTCTCTCTTTTACCTTCCCTTCCTCTATTTCTTCTTTTCTTTCTCCTTCCCACCTTCTTCCCTCCCTCCCTCCCTCCCTTCACTCATTCCTCTCTTACTCTCCCCTTTCATAAGTTTCCTTGCTTCCTTCCTCTGTTCCTGTCCCTTCCCTCTTTCCTTCCTTCCTTCCCACCCTCCGTCCATTCATTCACCCATTCCTCTCTTGATCGCTTAAAGCCGGTCCCTGGTGCAAAAAGGGTTGGGGACCTCTGTCCTACAGGATTGGGTGGCAGAGAAGTTGAACATATGTAAATTTAAAAGTTTAAGAAAGTTTACAAGTTAAGTGAAAGAAACTTCATTATTCATTTATATGTACATGTACATTTCTTCATTAAAAACATGTCTTTCTGCATAATTTAGACTAACTTTGTGAGTTTTTTGAGGGCTGGAACCAATTAAAATTATTTACATTAATTCCTATGGGGAAAAGTCGTTCGAGATAAGAGCTGCTCGACTTAAGAGCCCAGGTCCGGAACGAATTAAACTCGTATCTCGAGGTACCACTGTATCTGCTTTTTTGCCTTGTTCTCAGGATGGCTTGAGAATCCTTGTCAATTTTCTCTGTTATGTTTGTTTGCTTATTGTAGTGTATGTCCTTGATGAAAATAGAGAAAATACCTCTGATGATTTTTATATTATTCTGCTGTTTTCAAGGCTTCCCATTCTTTCAATGAAAAATAACTATCCCATGGAAAGATTACTGTCCTATTTAAAACTACATAACTCATAATCCATTGGGCTAACATTTCAGATGTATTTCCTTACATAAACTGAAAAACAGAATGACCAAGGGTGGGCAAAAAAATCATAGTAGCAGAAGCAACTTCTGACTTCCTGTCAGCTCTCCATTAAGTTTCCTTATGATCAAGAGAATCGGAAATCCATTTTCTTCCCACAAATAAGTGGCAGCTAAGTGGTGAGTGAAAAGACTGAGAGATTGCAAGGCGGGCAGGGAAAGTATTACAAAATGTTGAAGGCCATGTGACCACAGCAGCAGTGCCAGCAATGGCTAGTAGCACTGAAGCAGCCATAACTTCTCCAAATTTCATTCCCTCAAGAGTCATGGGGCACAAATTTTGGACACATTTTGTAAGTTAACCTATTTGTAGTTTCTTGGTTCAAAAACTGTTGACCTATGGTGCACCATGTTGCTTAACTAAAGTCATGATAAGAGTTTTAGTAGTTTATAGATGTAAGAAACTAGGGAAATTGCAAATCATAAAGAGGAAATTAAACAATGAAAGACAAGATATTGAACTGTACCCTTGCCCATCTCAAAGTTAAATGAATGCAATATCATTCCTCACCCATTAGAATTTCACCAAAATTCTTTCCCTCGTGAAAATAGGTTAGAAAAGTAAATTATCTTCCACCAAGTTCAGTGGATATAGAAAGTCTGTACACTTTTGTTAAAATGCCAGGTTTCCGAAATGCAAAAAAAATCAGATAAATCACTCCAGAATTTGTTCCACCTTTAACATAAGCTGTACAATTCAATTGAGAAGAAAATACCCAAAAATCTTCTAGGAGAAAAATAGATTTTTTAAAAGTACTATAGTGTATAGTGCATAAAGATGCACACCTTTAAATTAATACTTTTTTGAAGAATCTTTTGACTGTGTTTTGACTGTATTCAGTGTTTTTTTACTGTATTCAGTCCATTGGGGTAGGAGCTTATCAGCATGGAGCATTTTGTCTTGGGAATCCTTGCAAAAGTGCTCCAAATCTGTTACATTGCAAGAACAGCACCTGTGCACAGTTCTCTTCAGCTCACCCTCCAGATTTTCAATTGGATTAATGTCTGGACTCTGGCTGGGCTATTCCACAACTTTCATCTTCTTCTCGTGGAGCCATTATTTTGTTGACTTAGAGATATGCTTTGAATTGCTATGTTAAAAGGTGAAATACATCTTCTCCTTCAGCATTTTAGTAGAGGCTTGAAGGTTCCATGCAAAAATCGACTGATATTTCAAGTTCCCTTCAGCTTGACTAAAGCCTGATTTGCAGCTGAAGAAAAACAGATCCAAACCATAATGCTGTCACATATTGTTTCCCTTTAGGTATGGTATACGTTTTGGTGATGCTCAGTATTTTTGTGCTAAATACACTTTTGGAACTATGGGCCAAAGGTTCAATGTTGGTCTCATCAGACCACAACATATTTTTCTCCATGCTTTTGTCAGATTTGGTGTAGGTTTTGGAAAAAGATAATTGGACTTGGACATTGGAGATTGGTGTTATAAGTAACATAACCAGTACTTGCCAGAAATTTCTCCAGCTCTTTTATTGTTGCTTTAGGTCTTTTAGCACCATCAGACAAGTTCTCTTCTTGCTTTTTGATCAAGGGGGGAGGGGAGAGAGCCAGTTCTTGGTAATGTCACTGTGGTGTCATATGTTCTCCACTTCTTCATGACGGTTTTCACTGTGTTCCATGTTTTATCTTGATTGATACTTTCCAACAATGAAGTTCCTTTGATCCTTTGTAAGACCATTGCTTTTGCTGTAGCAGGCAACCCAAAAAATGTCAGAAAAATCCTACTATAACAGCTGAATTTAATGTGGGCTTGATCAGTCAATTTGACTGGTGGTGGTTATGTTCTGACACTATTTAATGTCAGTTATCAGTTTGAATGTGATGGTTAATTCTGAACTCAGCAATATCCCTGGTTATAAAAGGGTGTAAACTCTTATGCAGCCACATTATTCTAGTTTCTTGTTTTAATTGTTATTATAATTTTCTCCCTTTAACATTTCACTTTGTTTTTAATTGATTTTTACAGCTTATTAATTATGCTAAAGGTAAAAAGTATTCTGGGTTTTTTTACATCTCTAAAACTTGGCATTTTAATATGGGTATGTAGGCTTTCTACAGTATATCCACTGCTTTTCATAATAAGGAAAGCGATAAGGAGGGGACATCTAAATTGTCCCTGCCTCTATCCTTCTTGAGATTATTCTAAATAAAGAAATAAAGTTCTGATTATGAGGCTCCATTCCAATGTCTAATTTTCTTAATTCCTTTGGGCTCAGCATTAGCCAACCTATGTAGAGAAAAACAAGCAGCATCAAGGCAGAACTCTAGATTTCTGAATAAAAGGAGAGTTGTCCCCCCCCCACCAGTTAAATAACCAGAGTAACTGCTAATTTGTGGTTTAACAAATGTGTACAGTGTAAAATGAATATGAATAATCTGTCAAGTGTATTTGCTTGAAAAATGGGGAGCATAAAAAGATAATGAAACCTCTACACTTATCTTCCATTCCTAGATGCTAATTCATCATGTTAAATTAGCTTGGATATTGCCACAAGATGTTGCGTATTATTCTTGCAAGTTCAGATAACTGATATTTTAAAATGTAATCTGTGCTAAGCATTCCATGCAATTTGAAAGCTTGTTCTTTTAAATAAAATCTAACACATTCAAAAGGAGGCATTGAGAAGGCATTTATTCTGCCTTTGGGCTTAGATGTAAACCTGAATATGACAAGAAAGAGGAGCTAGCTAGTTATTAAAGCTATTAATCTATGAACATTGTCTGGTTGCTCTTATAATTTACAGAGCATTTCAGCCATTTTGAAGGTTTTCCCCAGGTTGACTGCACTGTACAGTATATCCACTCAAACCAAGAAAACAGGGCTTTATTTTTCACCTACTTTTCTACTGGTATTTTTAAAATGTTAACTAGTTGCAAAAGATGGAATAAAAAACAGACTTATCTTATCAGTTTCAGTCACCTCCTCATCATTATTTGACCCCTATGATAATCATTAAATGTTGTACCACATGATTCTTGATAAATGTATATTTTCTTTTATGTACACTGAGAGCATAGGCACCAAAGACAAATTCCTTGTGTGTCCAATCACACTTGGCCAATAAAGAATTCTATTTTTCTATTCTATTCTATCATGACTATGTGCCTTCAGGTTCTCGGTTTGTTCCAATATCTTTGAGATCTGCATTCAAAATGGAAGAAAAAGCTTAAACCTAAATATTTTATCTTCAGAAATCAAACAGAATGATTTGTTAGAATACTGAGGAAGCAAGTATGATTGAGATTAGAAATTTTGCAAAGCATTCTTCCAGAACGCTTTCTCATAATGCCACTGTATTTTGCCTGAGGAGTTACTCAGATTTGTTTTGTCTTTATGGAAAACCTAATGCTATAAATTAAAGGCCTAGATCAGTGATGGCAAACCTATGGCATGGGTGCCACAGGTGGCACGCAGAGCCATACCTGCTGGCACGTGAGCTGTTGCCCTGGGTCAGCTCCAACGTGCATATGTGTGTTGGCCACCTAATTTTTGGCTCTCACAGAGACTCTGGGAGGGCATTTTTGGCTTCCAGAGAGCCTCCAGGGGGATGGGGTAGGACGTTTTTACCCTCCTTCGGCTCCAGAGAAGCCTTTGGAGCCTATGGAGGGCAAAACACGAGCCTACTAGGCTCACTGGAAGTTGGGAATCAGACCATTTCTGGCTTCCAGAGGGCATCTGGGGGGTGCAGAAAGCTGTTTTTGCCCGCCCCAGGCATTGAATTATGGGTGTGGGCGCTCACACTTGCGCAAGTGCACACACACACACACACACACACACTTTTAGCACCCGAGGGAAAAAAGATTCACCATCACTGGCCTAGATGGAAGCCTTATCCAATGTAACACATGCACAAATTGAAAAATGCATTCATCTTATCCAAATACAGTGGAACCTCGGCTAATGACCACAATCCATTCTGGAAAGTTGGTCGGTACCCGAAATGTTCGATATCCGAAACAATCTTCCTCATAAGAAATAAAGAAAATTGAGTTAATTGTTTCCCAGTCCCTGTTGAGTCGCTATTATATGAAACTCACTCCTCTCGAAACATTAGCTTCTTTAAGCTGCTCCTTTTGCTTTAAAATCGTTGAGATTGTCAACTTCAACATGCCGTATTTGGCGGCGATATCCAACACACGCATGCCTCCTTCATACTTTGAAATCATTTTGATCTTAACTGTGTCTAGAGCATGAATGATGCTTGGTCTGAGTCACATGTGGGTGATGTGGCTGTTCGATATCTGAATTTTGTTCGGTATCTGGTACAAATTTTTAGCAAAATGTTTGGTTGTTATCCGAAAAGTTCGCTATCGAAGGTGTTTGCTAGTCAAGGTTTTACTGTACAGTACTTTTGATCATCCTTAAGAATCATCTATTGTTTCTTGCCTAAGAAGAACTTCCAAATTCATTATGGATGATTCACTTGAAATACATTATCAGTAGCAGCCATGAAGTGCTACTAAAATTTTACCTAAAGCTACTCTGCGTAATTTCTATTCCTTCCAAATCTAAAAGGCAGAAAATCTATCTATGTGTCATTAAGAGTTGGTATCAACTTGATAGCACAAAATGAATCTATTAGAAACTTTACTAACAAAGAACAGAATGCAAAGAAGCATATAGTACGTAAAATGTTGTTGGCCTTTAGGAATATGATTTAAGGCAGTGATGGTGAGCCTATGGCACGGATGCCACAGGTGGCACGTGGAGCCATATCTGCTGGCACACGAGCCATTATTATTATTATTATTTATTGGATTTGTATGCCGCCCCTCTCCGCAGACTCGGGGCAGCTAACAACAATGATAAAAAACAACATGTAACAATCCAATTTAATAAAACAACTAAAAACCCTTATTATAAAAACCAAACATACACACAAACATACCATACATAACTTGTAATGGCCTAGGGGAAGGAATATCCTAACTCCCCCATGCCTGGCGACAAAGGTGGGTCTTGAGTAATTTGCGAAAGACAAGGAGGGTGGGGGCCATTCTAATCTCTGAGGAGAGTTGATTCCAGAGGGCCGGGGCCGCCACAGAGAAGGCTCTTCCCCTGGGGCCCGCCAAACGACATTGTTTGGTCGACGAGACCCGGAGAAGGCCAACTCTGTGGGAGTTAACTAGCTCAGCTCCAAGTATATGTGTGTGCTGGCCAGCTGATTTTTGACTTGCACAGAGGCTCAGGAAAGGCATTTGTTGCTTCCAGGGAGCCTCTGGGGGGATGGGGAGGGCTTTTTTTACCCTCCCCTGGCTCCAGGAAAGCCTTTGGAGCCAGGGAAGGGTGAAACATGAGCCTACTGGACCCAACTTCCCAGAAGTCATTTCCAGCTTCCAGAGGGCCTCCGGGGAGTGGGGGAAGCTGTTTTTGCCCTCCCTAGGCATTCAGTTATGAGTGTGGGTACTCGTGCATACGCGATACCATGCACTCACACTTTTTTGGCACTCAAGGGAAAAAAGGTTCGCCATCACTAATTTAAGGGCTACTAAGGCTCTTGATAATATTTATCTTCCCTTCAGTATTGAAAGCTCAATGGATTTGCATGGCAGGAACAAGATGATAATCTTTTCCCAACAACTTGGAAGAGCCAGGTTTTTTCCCCCCTTAATGCTCCCTATATTACGAGACATTGTGGAAAAGTTTAAATGGCAGTCCATAAATTATCATTAAATAATGATAGATTATATAATCAAATTTATTAATCAAATTTAGAAATTTACTTATGATGTTAAAATATTGATGTGCATGTCCTCTCAAATGTAACATGGACGATATACCTAAATAAGCAACATAAGTAAGGAAGCATATACTGCTCAATTAATATACATTTCCAGTAGAATTCCAGATCTGATTTGTTGGAGCAGAAATTTCAGTTATACTCAAAATGTAGTATGTCCTGGTTCTATTTCCAACCTTTTGAGATCTTGTATGGTTTTGTGCAATTTTGAGATGTCCTCTATGTAACAACTTTGTTCATTGCTACATTACAAAATTGCAGTGATACACATAATGTGTATCACTTGTCTATCATTGCAACTTTATAATATAGCATGACACCTGATGTTTATACAGGTTTTTGATTAAAATGTGCACTTATCCCTTTCTAGGGCCATTAGATTCCCTATGGTCTTGAAGCAGCATTCACAATTCAGTGGCAAAAATGGATTGTTTAAGAGCATTTTCTGAGATACATTAGATTAATGCCTCTTATAAAAACTCCTATCTTGTACAATCCTACCCGCCCGCCCGCCCCCATTTCTATCACTTTTTAAATCTATGTTATCATCAAAAAATCAGGTTTTGTAGTCAGCCAACATTTAAGAGTCTGGTACAATTTTCAAAGTGCATGCAAACTTTCCTACCATAAACAGCAGTAAATCTCCAGAACAGAAGGATTTCAAATCAGAGACTCTGTGGATTTTATTATTTTCAGAAAGTCTTCTTTTTACATCCTAAGCATATTAACATTTTGGCAAACATGACAAAGCTTAATATTGTAGGCAAGTTAAAGAATAAAATTGATTACATGAATATTTTGTCCAGATTCATGTTTTCCTTAGAATATTTTTCTCATTTAGTTTGACCCCTTTGCTCTACCATCTGTTTTGGGTCTTTTCGTGTATCTATCTCTTTTCCACTTGGCCACTTCAGGAACAGCTGGTAGGAAAATCAGTCAGGAAGGACATCCCCGACATTACTGCTTGCAAAAATGTGTGCCTGCTGATTTTAGGAAGCATATTAGCATTCGGCCAGGATTGGTTGTTATCTATTATTGTAAAACATTTGTTTGTAACAGTATACCAAAATCTAAAATAGATCTAGTCTTTCACTTGTCTTCAACATGTATGTTATTCCACAGTTTTATAATGTTGTGGAAAATGTTTGAATTTTTTATGTCACTAAGGGTCACTGAGATGAAATGAGATGAGAAATACAGAAATAATGATAAACAGACAACCATAATATACTGAAAAGACCCAGACTGCATTTGCTTAGTGTTACCTAAATGAGATGTCTATTTAAATGATCTCAGGACAAAGCACAAAGGTAAAAAAAGGTTTTTAAAAACCCCATAATCTGGAGGATAATTTATATATTTATATGGATCAACAACGAAATATGTTTATTTATTAAGGTCTAGTAAGAGAAATGAGAGCAATGGAACAGCTTCTTTTGTATGCATCTCTACTAATCTTTCTTCAACCTACAGATTGGCATTTTGTTTAATCTGCCCTGAGTCTAAGGAATAGGGCGGCATAGAAACCTAATAAATAAATAGGGTAGTATATCCCCATGCATAATTAAATCAAATAAATAGTTATTCTGAATCAGATCATAGCTTATTTTGGTGGGCAGATCTACAAGTGATTGGAATAAGGGATTATCCTGTTCTGTGGCTGGGTTGTTGTTTTTTTGAGAATTGTTTATTAGAATTAAAATTATTTATTGGCTGTAAAATCCTTGCTGGATGAAGGACTCCACTCTTGTGGTAAGGAACTGTTCTTTTATTAACAAAGATAACGGTTACAGGAATAAAATAATAGACAACATGGCCGTGCCTGGCAGCTATATATATACCGGGCTGCCAGGCTCAGCCAACCAGTCACATTACGGTATTCTCCTGCCCAAGGAATATGGGGCGGATACAAGGCTTAACTGTTCTCTGGACACAACATTGGCCAAGTGTGAATGGACACACAAGGAATTTGTCTTCAGTGCATATGCTCTCAGTGAGAAAATGATCTATCACTAAGCTTTAGTAGTTTCCTATGGAGCAGGGTTCAGTAAACATACATCATATTCAAATGTATTTTTTCGCAAATGCCTAGAAATTTGCAATATTATAAAAATACATTCTCACCCCTGTGTACCAGCCCTACTCTTATTCTGCAACTGTTCATGAAATCTTCTAATGCCATAATTATTAAAGGAGAGGAGGCTGTTAGGAGGAAAAAAAGAACAGTAAGTCTAATTCAGCATGATAACCATGGTTTACTACATAACAATTCAAAATTGGTAATTTATGAGCTCAATATGCTAAACTCTCTGGAGTGACCAATTGGTCAGCTTCCCTTTTTAAACATATTTTTAACATATTTTTATTGTAAGGTTTTGTCATTTATATAAAATACAGAAAAAGTTTTTTTTTAAAAAAAAAAATAGTAGAATTCCAATCTAGGGGGCAATTGATATTCAGATGTACTTCAACTGAAAAGCTTCAGCTGAAATACATCCGGTATAATCAGGCACTTGATCAGATGAAATTAGGCCCTAGCATTTATAGAAGACCTAGACAATTATAGCGGCAGTTGAAAATGCCTGTCATTGTAATGGTGGTTCTTTACCTTTAAACAATGAGCTGATTGTGTAATACTAGAATTTAGAGACATTCTTGAAAGCTAGAATGGTAATTGTAACTATCATCTGTTTGTCTTTGTCTTATCTTCCACATCAATGGGCTATCCAGGCCCCCAGTGTTTCTCCCACCATGCCAGATGGTACAAGTTATTCCATTTCTGATCTGTTGAGCTTGTTGAAATCTGAGCTTCCAATTTGATTTTCCTATAATGGGGTTTATAGATCAAGTCTTTGAGAACTAAATAATAAACATAAAATTTGAGCATAATGAAAAGCTTCTTATCTAGTCTTTCCTAGCATACGCATTATAGGTTCCAATCTAATTGAAATCTAGTTTTGACAGTCCCTCAGGATAGTGCTAGAATAAAAATTACAAGATATCTGTAATTAATTTGGGAGCTGTTATCTAATGTTAACTGTATTACTCAGCACTTAAATAGTAGTTCAACTTTTATCTATTCTCTCTCCCTGGATCTATTATCCAAAAGAGGGGGGAAATGAATTCACAGTAATGATCTAGAAATGTGAAAAACTGAGATATATTAATGGTTTGAAAATATGAAACAGATATACAAGACAGAATATGGGGCGGATATAACAAAACATAATCCTACATATCCTACATACAGGTAATCTTCGATTTACAATTGATTGCTTAGCAACCATTCAGAATTAGTACAGATCCTGTTAGCCCCAAAGCATAAGCAGATCATTTGTTTTCTTTCACCTATAGACAGAAATCTTGCCAAACTAAAAGAATCACTTTCAAACTATTTCATTATACTGTGAGGACTTCTCAGAAGCAGATGACTTTGACCCTCCTCAACCAAACTATCTAAATCAGGGCTGCCAAATATGCATCCCGTTGTCTGTATTCATCACATGCTGGCCATGTCCAGTTTAGCGAAAGGGGGAAAAGTTGTGATATGTAACGTGACAATGCCATAACGATGCGAGTTTGACACCCCTGACCTAAAACTTGCTGTTTCTTATTCTTCTGGAATGTGAACCCTCCTTCCTAGGAATCTGAAGTACATTCCTCTATAAACCCCACAAAAACTACTTCCTACCTGGTTTCAAAGTTCTGATGTCATCCACCTGAAATCACATGACCACATTTTCAGAAACTGAGCCAGTGATTTACAATGGTTTGATGGAAATGAACATTAAGTTCTGATCCAGTACATGGTGACCTGCTTTACAACCATCATAACTTAAGGCCATTGCCAGGTTTAATTAGAAACATAGAAGACTGACGGCAGAAAAAGACCTCATGGTCCATCTAGTCTGCCCTTATACTATTTCCTGTATTTTATCTTACAATGGATATATGTTTATCCCAGGCATGTTTAAATTCAGTTACTGTGGATTTACCAACCACGTCTGCTGGAAGTTTGTTCCAAGGATCTACTACTCTCCACTTAACCCAAGAGCAATATATCTGTTTACATATTATAGAGTGATTCCAGTTTATTTCTTGTAGCTTGGCCTCGGATTCTGCTCGTCATATATCGTCTTACCTTGTCCCACCGTCCCATCAGCTGTCCCAACTCAGTTTCATTATCCAAATTTATCCTTTTTTCCATAATTTCAAATTGAATATGGTCCACCATGTACCTATACCAATTTTGCATTGTCCATTTTGTCGCATCCTTCCAACCCAAAACTATTACTGCCTGACGCTTTCTATTGCTGCTTTTTTTATTTCTCTAAATTCTCCCATCGCATTGCTTTTTACTAGTACTGCCATTTCCTTAGTGATTGTCCATTGTATATTTAACATTCTATTGATATCCTCTTTCACTTTTTGCCAAAATTCCTGCACTATCAGGCATTCCCAAAACATTCAGTAAAATAATATTTTCTCATGTTGCCTTTGATCACCCAACTAACTTCAGATTGTGTCCCCTAATTAAGGTCATAGGTCAAGTACTACCTGCATTACTGTTTAACTTAATTAAATATATATGTAAGGATAATTTTTAAAAAACGTGAGTCCTTAATCGGGTTCCTATCACTTTGCAATATATTTATTTTCCTAAGATCCATGTGATGAAAGGATATGCAATTATCCCTGTTTAAGCCATAAGTGCATAACTGATTTTGACAGTAATTGCAACACTGTTTAGTATGCTAGTCACTTAGTCACTGTCAAGAACAGTCATGAGAATTAAAGTTCTATATAATTATACTATTACAATTATTTGTAATTAAATTTCCTATTATTTATGGCAGAGCATTTCTGGATATACTCTTATAATTATTAATGTAGGATTCGTGGGTCTCTGTGGTAGATTGTCATTATTTGCTTACATGATCACGCATATATCCTTTTAAAAAAAATAATGGCTTCAAGATCAGGTGTCTGTTCTCTTTGTTGTACTTTATAGGTATGTTGGGGATGGTTGGAGAGAGGATAGTTGGTAGAGGTGTCATCCTCCATGTTGGCTGAGAAAGGAGGGCTGCAGAAACATTGTGGTGGTTGCTCAGAGCATTCTCCAGGAATTTCAGTTGGGCAACTGGATTTGAGGCCGCTGTGGTTGTAAGAAAAGGTTATATCAGTGATGGGGAAACTTTTTTGGTTCGTGTGCCAAAATGTGTGTGTGTGTGTGTGTGTGTGCGTGTGCTAGCAAGCATGCACATGCCCACACTCATTCCCTCCCACACACACATGAGCACCCTCCATGCTGCCCCTGCACATGCACACAATCCCTCCCTGTCCCCACACATGCTCACTGAAGCCTGGGATGGTGAAAAAGTAGCCAAATTGGCAAACTGGAAGTTCAGAAAACAGTTTGCCTGTTGGGCTGTTTTTCGCACTTTGGAGCCTTCAGGGAAGCTTCCTGAAGCCCCAGAATGTAAAAAATAGCATAACGGGCTATAAAGTTCATTTTCCAAACTTCCAGTTTGCAATTGGGCAGTTTCTTGCACTCTGGGGCTCAGGGAAGCTTTAGAGGGTGAAACAGTCTCCCCCAAGGCCGAAAAGTAGCAGGCTAGCGCATGCATGCATGTTGGAGCTGAAGTAGGACAACACCTCAGGTGCCCTCTGATATGACTCCAATACCACCGGTGGCACATGTGCCATAGGTTTGCCATCACAGGGTTATATCATACAACTTTCCACATGGGATAGTGTCTGTCCTGACTTTTTAAAATCTTTTTCCTCACTCTATGCTATGGAGTTATGTGATCATGAATGATAGGACCAACCCAGTAGTGGGTTTCACTTAATTTTGCTACTGGTTCAGGAACAGAGTACGTGGAAACGCTTTGCACATGTGCAATGCTTCTGCGCATGCATGTGCACATAGCATTTTTGATGACGTTCGGGTGGGTGCAGTCTCCCACTGCCGCTACCAGTTCGCCAAACTGGTCCGAACCGGTAGCAACCCACCATTGGATAAACTTCTATTACTAAAAGCTGGGGGAGGAATTTCCATCTTAGAAATGTAGCATCAATTTAAGTTCTTGCACAGGTGGCTCTAAAGAACATTGCTCTACTGGTGAATTTGAGCCTTAGGATGAGATGAGATTGCATTTTGTGTACATGCCTCTCTGCTACTTAGTTTCCCTACTAGAGCTGATCAATTTCAGGCCTACTATTTGGGACTATGGGAGAGCAGCCAGCTTTCAGAGTTGGATACGGTTCAGAATTTAATAGCAACCATAGACATGATCCAAGTTATTAATAGGTCAGTTCACAATAGGAGTCACATTTTGGAACTGGATTTTATCTCTGGGCAAAAACAATGTGACCTGAAGTTAGGATACATTATCATTAATCTCTTCATTCACCATGCTGCAGGTACCTGAGATGGACCTGATAGGGTTCCAGAGGGAACTTAGATGAATCCCAGGAGCACAGATACATGGCTCTAGTTGCTGCTTGGAAAGAACAAGTGACTTTGACCTTGGATAAGATCACGCCTTAAGAATCCATGTATGTGAATCCCACAGAGCAACTTGCTTTTCAGAAGGACTTAGAAGATGAATTTGTCCACAAAAGGCCTAAAATGCTGCTGGACAAATGACAGAACTAATTGAGCATAGGCAGAGGTGGGCTGCTGGCAGGATGAAGTGGAACAATGTTCCACCGGCAAAAATGGAGTTGTGCGTAGATCTCCATTTCCACATACCATGCACACGCCGTGCATGCAAGATTCAGCTTCTGCGGATGTGTAGAAGCTGAATCTCGCCACCCCAGCCAGCAGCAATAGTACCCACCACTAGGTGGGACCAGAGAACACAGCGCTCGTTTGGAGGGCATGGGGCACCTCTGCCAGTGCTGCTGCTGGGGCCATTTGGAGAGGAGACTCGAGCCGCACGGCACGTTTCCTGGCTCAGTACTGGTTCAGGTAGGAAATGCGTCTGCTGCCCCACTGCAACCAGAGTGGGATCAGGGCGGCTCAAGCAGGCAGAGCACCGGGCATGTCTCCTGCTGAGCCAGCTCGAGAAGCAGCTCAGAGAGGTGGCCACCGTCCCCCAGGCCCACCCATCAGGCCTGCCCTGGAGCATTTTTTCCTGCTGGCCTCTGCGGCAGTGACAGCGGCGGCTGTCAGTTCCATCTCTATGCCACCAGCAGGAAAAAATGCTACAGGGTGGGACTGGCAGGTGGGCGGCAGCCACCTCTTCGAGCTGCTTCTCGAGCTCGCTCGGCCAGGAGATACGCCTGCTGCCCCACCACAGCCAGATTGGGACCATAGAAGCTCAAGCAGGCAAAGCCAGCACAAGAAGCAGCTCGGAGAGGTGGCCACCAGCAGAAAAAACGCTCCAGGGCGGGTCTGGAGGAGGGGCGTGGCAGGTGGCGGCCACTTCTCCAAGCTGCTTCTTGTGCTGGCTCAGCTAGGAGATGCACCTGGTGCTCTGCCTACTCAGCCCCATGGCTGCTGGCAAAGGCGCTCCATTTTGTCCTGCGGGCAAGCTGCCAGAAGGAAGAAATCTGGGACTAAAAGGGGTGCCTTTGCCGGCAGCCCCGGGGCTAGGTTCCTGCATGGTGGCGGCAGTGGCAGCAGTCCATCCCACCCGGGAATTGCCAGCAGGAAGAAATTGATGACACCACGTAGGAACCTCGTGGCTGCCGTCAAAGGCAAAGGTCCCTGATTTCTTCCGTCTGGGAGCTTCCCAATAGGACTAAGTGGCGGCAGCAGTGGCAGCAGTCCATCCCACCCAGGAGTTGCCAACGGGAAGAAATCACTTTCGCCACCATGCAGGAACCCAGCCCCGGGGCTGCCGGCAAAGGCAAAGGTCTCAGATTTCTTCCTTCTGGCAGCTCCTCCACAGGACTAAACAGAGTGCCTTTTGCCAGCAGCCACGGGGCTGGATTCCTGTGCGTCAGCGACAGGGCTGACCCATCCCACCCGGGAGCTGCCAGCTGGAAGAAATCCTTCTTGCAGGATTTCTTCCCGTGGGTAGCTTACGTGCGCACCCTCCCCAGACCGTTCCAGTAGGGCCACAAATGGCTTCCCTTTACTGAGCTAAGAAGCTTTAATTAAGGATTACCTAATGATAATAAGAATAGAGAAAGCACTTATTTCCATAGATGAGAATACAAAATATATGCAACTCAGTATTGAACTCTGAATCTTTACTGCTCTCTTTACTTACTGGTTGTTTCCTTGCAAATATTTCATTACCTTACTAGCTAATATCATCAGTACAAGTAAGTATGGGGATTTTGTTCCCTGTTTACAGTAGCTGGCCATGGGTTCTGGTGAGGTTGTGATTTGGTAGTTTCTTGATTATGATATTATTTTCTGCTTGATTTGTTTTATTGTCAAACAGTTTTGTATTACCTTACCCACATAGTGCAGAAATCCTCTCAACTTTTTATTATAGAAATATTATTTTTATTATTTATATTATAGTATTTGTAAAACTTATTATTTACAGAATTAATTATATATTTTCTTGGCTTCTTTTGCTTTCTTCTGGTCAGTCACTAAGTTATCTTCAGAGTCGTAATATTAATATATGATCCTATTCACAATTCAGTACAGTGGTACCTTGATACTCATTTGGGATTTGTCCTGAGAGGCACAAAGACTACTAAAACAATGAATACCACACAAACCAGGTGACTTATCCTGTGATCCTTTACCCCAGAAGGGGTTGGATCATGACGGAGTGGACAGTCAGCAAGTTCTACCTTGAGCATCAAGGACCAGGAGAAAGATGAGTACCTGGACAATCTTTTTGCTTCAAAGTGTATCAAGTGCCAAATTCGACAAACTTTGAAGCAATCAAGTATCCGGGTACTACTGTACAAGGCACCTACTGTGAAGAAAGGGAGGCAGAAAGCTACATAGTGACATAAAGATTAGATTAGATTAGATTTATTGGATTTATATGCCGCCCCTCTCTGCAAACTCGGGGCGGCTCACAACAATAATAAAAAACAGTACATAATAAAAATCCAATGCCCACCAATCTAATTACAATTTAAAATTAGTAATTTCCTAAAACAATCCCAATATACAGTGATCCCTCGATTATCGCGAGGGTTCCGTTCCAAGACCCCTCGCGATAATCGATTTTTCGCAATATAGTGGTGCGGAAGTAAAAACACCATCTGCGCATGTGCGCCCTTTTTTTCCATGGCCGCGCATGCGCAGATGGTGTTTTTACTTCCTCACCTGGGAAGACCCAGGGAAGGTTCCTTCAGCCGCCCAGCAGCTGATCTGCTCGGCAGCGCCGCAGCAGCGAGGAGCCGAAGATCCGGGTTTCCCCGCCGCCCACGCAAAGGGGAAACCCGGATCTTCGGCTCCTCGCTGCTGCGGCGCTGCTGAGCAGATCAGCTGCTGGGCGGCCGAAGGAACCTTCCCTGGGTCTTCCCCGCCGCCCACGCACCGCTCGAGAGCAAGAGGGGGAGAGATAGAGAAAGAGAGAGAAGGAAAGAAAGAGATGAGAGAGGGAGGAAGAGAGTGTGAGAGAGGAAGAAGCAAGATAGAGAAAGAGAGAGAGAAAGAAAGATGAGAAAGGAAGAGAGTGACGTCATCGGGTGGGAAAATATTTTTAATTAATATTTTTTGAAAAATCGCGATATAGCGTTTTGCGAAGATCGAGATCGCGAAAATCGAGGGATCACTGTATATAAAAAACAGGCACACAGTCAATCAGTCAACAACACAACATGGGCAAGGGGGAGGTGTTTTAGTTCCCCCATGCTCTGACACTCTTCTATTTGGGATACAACACTATGCGATATTATATGGCATGCCCCAAGTGGGACAAGATTCCTTTGAAAAATATCTCCAATGAGATTATTTTCCTAGAGAGGTCCATCTCTTGTTGAATGTCCTCCTTTCCCTGTCATTAATTACTTTTAAGGTTAACTGGAGAAGGCATGCTGGCATCTGTTCTGTACAATGACCTGTCCTCTGCAGTCTGACAAACTCCAACATTTAATATATATTTTGCTATAATAACATAGCATAACATAACATAAGTTCTATGAATTGGCCTTCATCAGCTATTAACATAACCTTTACTTTTAATGAATTGCTGCTTTGAGATTCTTTTCAATGAAAGGCATAATAAAATATTTTTATTGCAACAAAACGTATCTTAATCATACAGACATTTTTATGAGTCATCCTCAATGAGCTCCATAATTGTATTTCAATAGACATAAATTTAAAGTAAATAATACTTTGAAACTACTGAGTTGGTATTCCCCTCACAACTATTTATTTTATTTTATTTTTCATCATCATCATTTTAGCTATTGTCTATCCACTTCAGAACGAAGGCCTCTTCTGCATGTTTTCTACCAATATGGTCTTGAGCTTTCTTTTGCCAATTGGGCACACAATACTTGCTGATGTCATCAAACCATTTTGTTTTTATCAAGTGGGATCCATTCTATTTTTTACTGAACATAGAAACATAGAACATAGAAGTCTGACGGCAGAAAAAGACTAGTCTAGTCTGCCCTTATACTATTTCCTGTATTTTATCTTACAATGTATATATGTTTATCCCAGGCATGTTTAAATTCAGTTACTGTGGATTTACCAACCACGTCTGCTGGAAGTTTGTTCCAAACATCTACTACTCTTTCAGTGAAATAATATTTTCTCACGTTGCTTTTGATCTGTCCCCGAACTAACTTCAGATTGTGTCCCCTTGTTCTTGTGTTCACTTTCCTATTAAAAACACTTCCCTCCTGAACCTTATTTAACCCTTTAACATATTTAAATGTTTCGATCATGTCCCCCCTTTTCCTTCTGTCCTCCAGACTATACAGATTGAGTTCATTAAGTCTTTCCTGATACGTTTTATGCTTAAGACCTTCCACCATTCTTGTAGCCCGTCTTTGGACCCGTTCAATTTTGTCAATATCTTTTTGTAGGTGAGGTCTCCAGAACTGAACACAGTATTCCAAATGTGGTCTCACCAGCGCTCTATATAAGGGGATCACAATCTCCCTCTTCCTGCTTGTTATACCTCTAGCTATGCAGCCAAGCATCCCACTTGCTTTTCTTACTGCCCAACCACACTGCTCACCCATTTTGAGACTGTCAGAAATCACTACCCCTAAATTCTTTTCTTCTGAAGTTTTTGCTAACACAGAACTGCTAATGCAATACTCAGATTGAGGATTCCTTTTCCCCAAGTGCATTATTTTACATTTGGAAACATTAAACTGCAGTTTCCATTGCTTTGACCATTTCTCTAGTAAAGCTAAATCATTATTTTTATTTATTATTTATTATGTTGCCCATCTTGCCAAGGCAACTGTTTTGATTATATGTAAGCATAACCTAAAGAAAACTATTCTGATTTATGTATGTATTTATTTAGGAAAAGTACATGCTTCCCCCATCTTATGAATCATAACTTGGAAAAGCTCACAGCCACAACAATAAAAATGTAAGAAAAACAATTAACAACATTCTCCAAACAGTGCCAAGTGATTTATCATGAATTTATTTTCCACTGCCTACTTTTATGATACTTCTTCAGTTTCACTATCTAGCAGTTCATGGTGGTAACCTATCCAAGAACTGGCCAGGTGTGACCCTTCTTTTTAAGATCAGGCAGGGTTAGCTAGATCACAGGATTGGCCATAACTTTCATTTCACTGCCATCGTCTTTTATCACCGAGTGCACTTTGTCCAAGCCTTGTGGAAGGCTGACTGACAACCAGATTGAAAATTCCAGGTTTACATTGGCCAGATTATAGATATTTTCGGTACTGTTAACATGTCACTATGGTTTTGCTGCCTTTGATTTTATTACACATTTCCATGTTTGATTTCATAGCAGTTATGGCAGTAGTCATTCCATGACAAGAAAATCATTGCACAAAGGGAGCCATAGTCACAGGTTAATACATATTATTATGAAAAGTTTTCTATATGTAGTGGTAAAGAGGAGAGGAGAGAGGTGTATTAATAGTCAGGGATATGTAGTGATTCTTGGTATTCTGAAACCAGTGGCACGTTGTATTATTCTGTGGGAGCTGTTTAAGGGAACAAGGACCATTTTCCTAAAATAAATTCATTTATTTTATTTGTGTATGAAGAGCTGAGTGAAAATTGTTAGGCATTATTAGTAACACCTAACAATGGAAATAAATAAATATAATCCATGAAAGATGTCATTACTTCTTGCAAAAGAAAATGCATTGTTTTACAATATTAAACATATAGATTTCCTGTCAAATTTAGTAAGTTCAAAATATAATGAATATTGAAAAAGACAGCAAGGACATGCTGACTAAAGTCTAATGAACAGCTCCCTGGAGATGCCAAATTCAGCATTTTAAAAAGATTTCAGGGAGCTTTCTTCTCCTTACAATCTAACCACTGTGAGAACGGTGCATGCTATCACAATGCAGGTTAAAAAGGAACTGGAGTTCCATCACAGACTCCCATATTGACTTTATTGACACACATCCCTGGATGTGAAAGTCTAAGGCACTTGTATCAAATGCAGACAGTGACCAGAGGCAGGTTCAGAGGTTGGCTCCTCCCAGTTTGCCCCAGTTCTATAGAACCGGTAGAAAACAGCTGGTGACTTCACATTGATGTCACAGAGCTGGTTCTGTCTGTGCCAGTCCGCGGACCCCATCACTATTTATTTATTGATTTATTTTAATTTATTTTTAATTTTTTGCTGATATTTTTTCTGCACATGCACAGAAGCCGGGTTTCAAACACGCCGCATGCACCTCCATCTTGTTTTGGCTTTTTGGAGGTTTTTTTTTAAAAAAATTCAGTACTGCACATGCGCAGGTGCAGGAGGAAGCGAACCAGCAGTGAGGTAAGTTAAAACCCACCCCTGGGCAGGTTGCTACAGGAAGGACAGACCTGACAAGAAGACCAGTTACTCCCACAGTTGACCTGAGAAACCTCACAGAGTTAACAAAATTGAGAAGCCAGGCGATTCTCGACGGGCCGACATTTCCGGTGGCAGGGAGGGACGAGAACGCTGCCTCTTCCCTTCGCTCCCTGCTCGCCTCCCGTTCAGTCACCCACCCACCCTCCGCTCTATCCAGGGTGTCTTTCAGAAGGTTGCCCATTGGGGCCGAGAAGGAATTTTTTGCAATCTAGTAGTTTTATCACAAATTGTTTTTTCGCCTTCTCCATCTTGCTCAGGTGTGAGGTTTTAAAGGGTTAGGGGGTGTATTGGTTTGTAAGTAGGTTGATTTGGCTGTACTTTATTATTGGTCACTATTGGCAGAAATGGGGCGGAAGGGGGGTCAGTAGCAACTGGTGTTCTCTCTTGGGCATCTTTTAAAAGGTGATGGGCTCCTTCGTCACACAACTCATGCTTCCTCCCTGGACAGAGTGGTGGGAAGAAGGAGCGCTTGGGGCTCATCTTCATCACTTCCAGTTCTGGGTCATGGAGGTGAGCCCTCCCACATGCTGGGCGTGGCTGTCTCCTTGGAGTGAAGGCGTGGCACGCTTCACCCTTACCAAGGAAGGAGTTTGCCCATTTAGTTGCCCAGGCATGTTGTGTTCTGGTATTCCGCCCCATTTAGCTTCCTCTGCAGGTCTCTTACTGTAATCAATAAAGTGACTCATTTGCATCCAGCTATTGTGTTCGAGTGTTCATTCCCTGTCCAACGCAAATGGCTACAAACTGCTTTTCTGGTTTTAAGCACAGCTTCAGGGTGTTGAAATTTTTGTCTTGAAATAGAAACTCCAATAGTTGTGAAAGAAATTAATTCCTGTCACTTATCTGGAACAACATCAGTGGATCAGAACTAGGCATCATTCCAAACGGCCAGCCAAAAATATAAGAAAATAGGCCACTTGTACTTTTCTCTTCGTCCTTCATTAATTCTTATCACATTTATATTAGAAGACATAGTGGTGCCATTTGTATTTCTGCCCGTTCCTTCACCATGAATTGTAAAGCACTAACTCTTAAAGGCATTGTACAGGCCTGTGTACTTAAGCATGGATTAACAATATTGCTACCTCGACAGATTTTTAGATACAGTAAAGAAAAAATGGATAAAAAGAAATAGATCTCTTGGAACTGGGAGAAATATTTAGTTTAGTTTTGTTTGTTTTTTGGCAAATCTGTCAGGTGTTTTGTTGTTTGAGGATTAAAGAGTAAGACAAGACTACACTTTTTATATAGAACTAAATAGATCTTCCTTCCTTCCTTCCTTAATATGTATCTATATATTAGTTGAGCTACTCAAAGAATTTAAAATGTAAAATATTTAAAGCTTAAAGCTTGTTTCAAAATAATTTTGAAATGGGTTGCCCTAACTACCCTAAGAATGCTTTGAAGCTTAAAGCAGCTCTGAATAGACAATTCATGTTCAACCAGACTGTGACTGTCCCAAGTTCAGAACATTTCAGAATTGGCTATAATAATCCAGCTCAAGTTTACAACAACTATTGTAAACTCAAATGGGACATCTTAGGCCAAAATACTTTGAATTTGGAACATAACAGAGATGTGTGATACCTGAAAAGCTCCCAGAACTTTGAGAGAAAAAAATGGAGGTTTGCTAAGGTTTGTTTTTGTTTTCTGCCCCCCACCTCCCCAAATGGGGGGGGGGGGAGGAATATAGAACATGATTTTTCAAATGTTTTTTTTTTCAATGAAATGAAATATTTTCTGTTTAAAATACTACGATTGGCTTTTTTATGATTTTACAACTGCTTCAATTGTTCTCCGGAGAGGGGCAGAATACAAATCCAATAGATAGATAGATAGATAGATAGATAGATAGATAGATAGATAGATAGATAGATAGATAGATAGATAGATAGATAGATAGATAGATAGATAGATAGATAGATAGATAGATGGTGGGGGAAACAGTAATGGCAACAAAATATAGGCATTTATATATGGGATGTGCTTGTAGTTATGTCAGGAGGTACATTTAAAGATATTCAGCAATCACTTATGTCGGGAGGGGGGCTGGTTTCCTCCCAGCTCACACAGATTCTGTCAGGGCTGGTCTGTGGATGACGCCATGTTTTATTGGATTTTTTTATATTTTTAATTTATTTTTATTTTTTGCTGATTTTTGCTTCTGTGCATGCACCAAGTTTTCAGCACTGCGCATGCACCGCTCTTTTTGCAATTTTTGGGCTTGCTTTTCAGCATTGTGAATGTGCGGGCATCCATGCAGCATGGCCACGCAGTGCACAATGTAACCATGCAGCATGGGAGAAAGTGAACTGGTGGCAAGATAAGTTAGAACCCACCTCTTATTTATGTGTCTTCCACTGCAAGTCATACTTGCATGTGCATTGGTTTATGTCCTTCGAGAGTTGGGCGACATATAAAATATAATTAATAATTAATTAATGTATGTATGTATGTATGTATGTATGTATGTATGTATGTATGTATAGTTGATTGCTGGCAAGTAAGTGAATGAAGTTGTCTATTGAAAAACACACAAAAATTGATTTGTTTCCTCCAGAACATTTATTAGGAAAGAGCTATCATCGTCTCTTCTTATAAGACTGAATTACAGTCTACTAAAAAAAACCATCAAACAAATGTCGAAAATGGGGGATTTTATCCTCTGAATATAGAATCCAAATTTGTGCCTATTCCACAAAATGCCATATTACGTTCAGTGGGGTATCATACTGTATAAGTCAATATAAAGAGATAGTTCTAAGACATCCTTCACTTGCAAAGAGAAAAATTATGTGCAGTAAAAATATTGTAAGTCTACCATAAGATTATGACTGCATCATAACTGATAGTTCAGAATACATAGATTAACATATCAGATATGTGTATTTTAATGTAAAACTAACAATGCTGAAAACATTTACTGGCTATAATATCAGAATGCAGTATTTTGACTCAACACTATGGGTGTTAATTATCAGATGGATTTTAGGACAGTTGGACAAAGATTAAGATTCAAATTTAGCTATCAACACAACTGATAATTCTGTAAAGGTCTTTGTTGGCAGATTGATTTTTCTGTATATTGACTGTTTTGTTAGATCCTCACCCATTGACTGTAATTGGTTCAGAAAAATGGTAGCTAAACAACCTATTTCTTTCTGAGTTGCTTTTCTCCACATCCCAGCTCTATGATCTTAATTAGCTGATGAGAACCCTGCCTGGCTGTTAGCTGCTGCCTGAAACTGGCCAGAACTTAATCAGTTTTACACTGAAGATGTTTGTTACATTTTTCCTAAAAAGATATTTTGTTATAAAGATTTTTGTTGTCCTAAATGTACACTTTTGTTAGAAAATAAATTTATTGTAATTGTTTTTGTGAATAGTCACTATCCAAGGCAGTTATTAAATGTGGATCACATTTATTTTTTGTTTAACCTTAACAAACCTGATGTGATATATCATGAAGAAGAATCATATCTCTAATTTGCTGATAGATGAATAATAACAGATGTGCTTTGTTTGCAAAAAGCCTTCCAGCTGGTTCTTTGCTCTTTTGGGAAACAGTTGTTGATATTTTATCTGGGCAGGATAGTGTTAACAGTAAATTAGAGTTTGCTAATAATGCAAATACTATAGATGGCAGAAACTCATTATCTGTACCTTGTTGCTCTAACGTCTTTTGATCGGCTGACACTATTCATAGGTTATCTATGCTGATTAGCTGATTCCCTAGTTTTGTGGAAGTCTCCCAGGCTACACAGATCCTTCTTTTCTTTCTCTTTGCTGACCTACTTACGTGCAAGAGGCTTTAAAAAATATTGCTGGAGCTTCTTCCTTTATTCCCTCTCCCCCTTCAAAATCACATGCCTAGCCTAGTTGGGCATGAATCTTTTAAAACTTTGCAGCTCTCATTAGCACAGCAGCAGCATCTCTGTCATGTATCTCTCTATATTGCTTCATTGTCTTTGTGGATTCATTGTTCCAAAAACATTAATTACAGAGCGTAACATGCACACCACAAATGCCATTGATTAGCTTGGGTTGGGGTTTTTTTTTTTGTTTTTTTTAAGGATAATTACAGTCAGAAGGCTTTTCCAGACATCCTGGATTGAGGGCTGTGTGCTAATTGCTCTGTTTAAGACTGCAAATTAATATGAGGCAAAACACAGTAATCATCTGAAGGGGAATAGATCAAAACAGTTTAAGTGGGATCACAGTGAGGGGCTTTGATTGCTCTATGCTCCCTTTCCCCCACCCGGTCACATTTTTACTGTTTCATTATAAGGAAAAATCTGAAGGGGGTGGTGGTGGCTGTATTATGAAAATATGTAGCATTACTCCTTAAATCTCAAAACAAGAGAGAGCAGACTGACTAGAGTGGTATGTAGTAGTATGGTGAAACGCAGCACTTTTCCTCCGCAGAAGAAACTGCAGCATCCTCTACTGCAGAAGCGATTTGCCCATTGGCTTCTCCGCAGCATGTGACCCACCGAGCTGTTTCTCTGTGTTTTTTTTCCCCCTTTCCTCTTCCATCTGTGTGCAGAGCACTGATAGGCCGGGCTGATGCGCAGACAATTTATCATCTTGATCTCCCACTGAGTCAGGGAGCTCTCCTGTCACCAGTATTGATTTCAGAGGATGGACTAAATTTCCTAGGATTTCCATTAAGAATTAAGAAAAAAGCTATAAGCACGCAGGGTAGCCAGGCAGACATGGATATGAGATGGCACTGTGAAACCTCTCAGGTAGCCTTCTTCTCTCACGGCCGATGCAGACCAGAGGCTAAGCACTGCAGCATGCAGGGTTTAAGAGACTGTTAGTCGAAAATCAAAAAATAATAATAAAAAATAAAAAAAATTTAAAAGGAGAAGGAAAAAAAATCATTTTGTACCAATTACTGTTTTTAAAACAAAATTGCTTTTATTTGAATTAGAAATTGTCTCCTTGATGATTGCATGCCATTAAAATCAGGGAGTTCAAATTTCTGCACGCGATCGGCTTTTCAATTTCAAGATCTTTTTTACGTTCAAGAGAATAGCACTTTAAACCCTGATGCTTTTGGTTTTCTTTATCTGCTGCTTTTCTAATTCATTGCTTGTGCGTTTCTGTGTTCATGTGTATATGTCTTTTAATTTTTGCATGTTTGGAAAAATGAAAGAAGAAATCAATGCATGCATGGGGAACAGACTTTTTCAATAATTGCTAGGTTATTATGTTATTGATGACCTGGTGATTATTTTAGTTTAAAAATGCTTAAATTCTGAGTGTGCATGATTCGTAGCACTGTTTTGCACGTTGTGTGTATATATGTGGATTTGTTCTTGTTTCTTTATGACTGCTTACCGAGCAATGATGTATACATGCATTATTTTTTTAATGCAAAGGAATAATTGCCTTTGATTGTTTAACATTTAATGATAAATAATGCAAAAGAGCATTTTATTTAGAAATTGCCGATATATTTCTCAGTGGGAGGAATATGCATCCTATAAAAATATGGGACTTTTCTGTATTGTGTTGGGGAAAGAGATTTGACTATTTGTTTCTTATGTGTAAATGACACTAACAAACCTCCAAAGCATCGATTGTTATGTATTGAAATTATTCTAGAATCTTTCATTTTTCGTTCCAAAAGTCAGGCATCAGTTATGTGTGAAAAACCATTTCTGTGCTGAATGTATGTGCATGTTGATTGCTATGGAAATATTGCCTTGCTTTTTCAAAATATTTTTTTATGCCAATAAGAATGAAAATGGGTTGAATGTTCTATATAGCTTGTGTGTACCAGGGCAGTGATAGCAAGCTCATTTGCACAAGGAGACAAGCATACTAGTATAAGAGATGAGAATGTAAGATACAAAAGATGTATTGGGAAGAAGAAGGAAAGAAACAAAGAAGCGCAACGGAGAGAATAAATTGTGTGTTGGGGTGGTGGTGTCCAACTTCTCTGTTCTTAGAAGGGTAAAGGATTCATATCTCCTGAAAGCTCTGGATAATTATATCTTCACTAGAATGTGCGCCTCAGTATTTGGGGGGAAATGTTAATCCATTGCAATTCATATGGATTGCTTTTTAGCTCTTTATTTTGGTTTTGAAAAAGGGCTTTCAAATGAGAAAGAGAAATTGTGTTCAGCTTTTATTTCAGTACTGAAGTTTCTGGAAAGTTTCTCTCTGGTATTATACCCCCAATATTAATCCTCTTTGTGACTTGAGCAGGCTATTTTCTGGTGATGAGCAGAAGCATTCTCAGTCTTTCGTAAGTTAATTGTGAGCATGGATTTGTGAGGTCAGACATTTTAATTGTGCATAACGTGCTGCAGAAGCTTCACTGCTCTATTATTACGGTGGCAGTGGTGTTATTTTAAAAATACAGTTTTACTGATTTCGGAACAAATTTGTCAAGGGACTAGAAATGGTGATGTTAGCAGAGAGAGATAAGATTAAATTATTTAGTTCTCTAGCTTTGAAAAACTTCTACCCGTGTTCAGTTTCTAGCTGAAAATATTATGCCTTAAGAATGTTGCCATTTCTCATCTCAGTTTTCCTAATAGCCATTTATCTTGGATCTCTTGGGCGTGATAATTTGACACAGCTAACAGCTGTGAGAAGAAGAGGTGAAGAGGTTAGGTCACCATGGAAATTGAATTGCTTCCATCCCTATCCTCCATCAGAAAAGATCCTCGCCAGTTAACGCAGAGTTAATTGGCAGAACGAGAGCATTAAATCCATCTACTTTTGTAAGTGAGATGGCAGGGCAGCAGGATGCAGGCAGACTGCTTCCAGATTATACATGCTCTAATTATTAAGGCTAGGTGGGCTCCATTTTTGTGCACTCCAGAGCTAATGTCTACAGTTGACAGAATCAAGTAGCAATGTTTTTCTGGACTGCTCGTGGTTATAGATGTCTGACGATTGACTGAATGTTCTCCTAGCAGAGAAAGAAAGATGCCCCCCCTCCTCTGCCCATAGAAAGAGAGCAGTGGGGAAGGAATCATTTACCATTTTTATGCTTTGCATAGACATTTTGTTTTTCTCCTTCCTCCCCCTCCCCCTGAGAAGTCTATTCCAATATTGGCGCATCTTTCCATTTTACTCTCTGATTCTGAAAATTACATAAAACGTTTCTCATCAAACACAAGTGATATTTTAGGGTTGTTTTTTTAAAAAAAAATCTTTCTCTTTTGAAACAGCCAGGCATTTTTGCAATTTTGCTGACTTGAGTACTAAGCTTTAAATAGCTATCATTTCAGGTATTACCTGCAGGGATAAATATGTTAGATTTTCTTTTTTTCTTTCCCCCCATTGACTGCATTATCAACAGAGGAAACTGAAGAAAAGCTGTTTTTACTGCTGAGGTTGCTTGTAAAATAGTGTGTGGAAGGTCCTCCCCAGGAATATTCAGTAAACCAGTATCTTTCTATTGCAGGAGCCTGGCTACTATTTGGCTTCTCTAGAAACTTTTTGTAGCTATGGTAGAATAGAATAGAATAGAATAGAATTTTATTGGCCAAGTGTGATTGGATACACAAGGAATTTGTCTTGGTGCATATGCTCTCAGCGTACATAAAAGAAAAAAGATACATTTATTTATTTTATTTATTTATTGGATTTGTATGCCACCCCTTTCCGTGGACTCTGTCAAGAATCATGTGGTACAACACATAATGATTATCATAGGGGTCAAATAAGCAATGGAAAAACAATCAATATTAATAAAAATCTTAGGATACAAGCAACAAGTTACAGCCATACAGTCCTAAGTGGGAGGAAAAGGATGATAGGAATGATGAGGAAAAACTAGTAGAATAGAAGTGCAGATTTAGTAAAAAGTCTGACAGTGTTGAGGGAATTATTTGTTTAGTAGAGTGATGGCGTTCGGGGGAAAAACTAGTTCAGCCTTCCCCAAACTGTTGCTTTCCATTGGTGTTTAGATTCTGACTTCCAGTGGGTTTTCTTTTAGCTAGCCATAGTGGCTGGTAATTTGGAGAGTTGTACTCATTAGAGTTCAAGGAAAGGGTGGCGGAGTTCTCTAAATGTTATTATCAGGTTATTGTAGTGCTCTTCTTTTACAGATAGTTTATGGTAGTCAGGGGTGGGTTCCAACTTACCTCTCTGCTGGTTCGCTCCCTCCCACGGGCACTCACATGCTGTACGTATATGTATATGCGCAGTAACAAAACGTCTGGGGGGGAAACCAAAGTCAAAAAAAAAAAAAAGATGGTGACTACATGCACAGTGCCGGAACTTTGTTTCTGCGCATGCTCAGAAGGAAATACAAAATTTTAAAAACATCGTGGGAAAATCGGAACAAATTTTTAAAATAGTTGACGGTGCCCACGGACTGGCACTGACTGATCCAGTTCGGTGACATCATTGTGACACCACCAGCGGTTTTCTACCGGGTCAGTTGAAGCAGTCCAAATCAGAAGGAATCTATCCCTGATTGTAGTTATACAAATTGGTGATGAAACTGGCTTTGGGTGGATATGATGCTTTCTTTTTTATCTTTACTATTTTACTGATTTATGCTATTATCACTTATTGTCCTCTTTTGGGTAAATATGCTTATTTGTTTAGGCATATTTCACATTTCATTCTTCTCCCCACCTCCACATTTTTAATTATACTTGAAGATAACTTCTTCAAATGCTCAGGGCAATGTTATATATGAACTGGACCTATCCA
The DNA here is from genome assembly GCF_031021105.1 of Erythrolamprus reginae. Classification (NCBI taxonomy): domain Eukaryota; kingdom Metazoa; phylum Chordata; class Lepidosauria; order Squamata; family Dipsadidae; genus Erythrolamprus; species Erythrolamprus reginae. The sequence goes on along the minus strand of NC_091950.1, from coordinate 378,692,710 downwards.
GAATCCAGCTAAATGAGAACCAAATCACCTTTTACATTAAAGTTAGATGATATGTGTATTTGAGATTTAGTTTTGTTTTTCACTGCATAGCTTTAAAATTATCTTTGGCCACAATTAGGATTCAATTGTAATTTGTTGCAAAGAGTTAATATCCCCATAGAAGCTTTAGTTAAGGGAAATTGTAGGTACCAGGGCAGAGTTTATTGAGATTGCATTAAATGGAGGAAATATTTTTTTCCCTCTTGCTATTCCTGATCCAGATTCTTTCCTCTGCAACAGCTAAATTTATAAAACAAAATATGTCAGGATGTATTTTTTTTTGTATGCCACTATTTCTTATTTCCTTTTTTTCCCCTTTTGAGAAACATATTGTTTTCTTTGTTTTTTCTCTCTCTCTTGTGAATAGAAAATTAAAAAATAAATAATATTTCAGGTAAGTATACCAAGAATGCATTATGTCGAAATATCCAGGTAAGCATGGCTAGGTTATTATTTGCAGTAGATTTTCCCTGAAGAAATTCAGCCTTTGGAGTGAACGTTCCTATTCCATGTTGTTGGCTGGTTTCTTCTACTGTAATCAAATGCATTGCAGAATTATCCCCACATTAAAAATGAAACAAGTCAGAAGCCTATGCCTACACACTGTACCAAGTAATTTGATGCATTACATCTGGAATAAGTACATATTTTCCAAATTTCAGGAAAATCATACTTCATGTATGAGAATTACCAGCCTGCTGAATCTGCTTCTTTGGAAAGTTAGTTCTTTATTGCCTATCTTCACTTGATGCCCTACCTCTTCCTCCTACCCTCCAGTTTTTCTACTAATCAATCCCATCTTGCAAAATTGCAAAAGACTTACAAAGTAAGGAGCAGCTAGGTGAGACCCTTGGAAAATAAATCATTATGGAAAACGTTTGAGATTATGAGTAGATCACTACAGCTTTGACACTGAGAAAAATCCACCACACTTTACTGCCATAATGGCAAAACTATGGCATGCGTGCCGGAAGTGTATGCATCATCTTTCGGCTGCGGCGAGGAGGGCGTTTGCCCAGGTTCGCCTGGTGCACCAGTTGCGGCCCTATTTGGACAGGGAGCCATTGCTCACAGTCACTCATGCCCTCATCACCTCGAGGTTCGATTACTGCAACGCTCTCTACATGGGGCTACCTTTTAAAAGTGTTCGGAAACTTCAGATCGTGCAGAACGCAGCCGCGAGAGCCGTCGTGGGGCTTCCAAGATTCGCCCACGTTTCTTCAACACTCCATAGCTTGCATTGGCTGCCAATCAGTTTCCGGTCACAATTCAAAGTGTTGGTCATGACCTTTAAAGCCCTACATGGCATTACCTCCTGAACCGCCTGCTACCGCACGAATCCCAGCGACCGATAAGGTCCCACAGAGTTGGCCTTCTCCGGGTCCCGTCAACTAAACAATGTCATTTGGCGGGCCCCAGGAGAAGAGCCTTCTCTGTGGCGGCCCCCGGCCCTCTGGAACCAACTCCCCCTGGAGATTAGAACTGCCCCCACCCTCCCTGTCTTTCGTAAACTACCCAGGACTCACTTATGCCGCCAGGCATGGGGGAGTTAAGATATTCCTTCCCCTTAGGCCATTACAAATTATGCATGGTATGTTTGTGTGTATGTTTGGTTTTATAATAAAGGTTTTTAGTTGTTTTATTAATTGGATTGTTACATGCTGGGTTTTTTAATCATTGTTGTTAGTCTACAGAGAGGGGTGGCATACAAATCCAATAAATAAATAGATAGATAGATAGATAGATAGATAGATAGATAGATAGATAGATAGATAGATAGATAGATAAATAAACCCATCTCCCGTTTAAAATAAATGCCATTGCCCGTTGCTCTTTCGCATTCCAGCACTCTGGCCAGCTGGTCTTCACATGCATGGGAGCACCTAAAATCAGAAGAGGACCCATTCCGCATGCACTCACCAGAAACTGGAAGATCATATTATCGGTACACGCATACACACTGGTCAACTGATCTTTGCATGTACACACCAGAAACCGGAATATTACTTTCCCAGTGCACACATGTGCAGCCACCCTTCTAGTTTTCAGTGTGTGAATGCACACTGGCCAGAAATACTTTGTCTGCACATGCGCACCAAAAATGTGTGTGGGCAATCAGGTGGCCAGTGCGCATGCACATGCCGGAAACTGGAAGATCATCATCCTGGGGCACACATGCTCTTCTAGTTTCTGGCACATGTGTGCATGCACTCATGTGTGCACATATGCTGCCATTTTGACACTTGGTGCCAAAATGTTTCACCAACATTGCTCTACTGTATTAATAATTGTTTTAGTGTTAATAGGGAGCATTAATAAATATGATTTCCTGAGATTTAGTATGTGATTATTTCATATTGAGATTGTCTATATACCTCTCAAACAGCACAGAATAGAACACTCACCTTTATGGTTGGGTAAATTCATGCAGGCAAAACTATGCCTCTCTTTTTGTGTGTGTATGTATGTGTACATAATAAGTAGATGTGCATCCGTTTGGCGAATTGCCAATTTCAATATATAGCTAAAGGCAAAAAAGATGGGAAGAATATCCCAAATCAGTGGCTGTACTTTAACCTCTATGGGGTGGAACTTACTTCATGGGAAGCAAAAGTTATATCAGTGCAGAGTGTCAGTGCTTTGAAACTCAAAGGCTACTAAAACTCTTTTACTGCCTGACAGATATTGGCAGTAAAAGGCAGAAATAATTAATGCATTGATTCTTAAACATATTATAGTCAATAGTGTTAGTGAACATAGATTATCACAATAGTAAGGTTATAAGCATCACTACTGAACTCAAAATGTAAGAGTAGTTACAGGCCACATTAACTTTTGCTGGAGAAAGATAACTCCTTTGAGCAGTTATCTTATAACTAAGAGAATAGTGCTGCGGGCAGTCCTTGACTTACAACAGTTCATTTAGTGACCATTCAAAGTTACAACAGCACTGAAAATATTGTCTTACGACCATTTTTCATACTAAATGACCATTGCAGCATCCCCATGGTTATATGATTTATATTCGGATGCTTGATAATTGGTTCATATTTATAACGGTAGCCGTGTCCAGGGCTCATTTTTGACCTTCTGACAAGCAGTCAATGGGGAAACCAGATTCACTTAACAACTGTGTTACTAGCTTAACAACTGGAGTGATTCACTCAACAAATGTGACAAGGAAAGTCTTAAAATGGGGCAAAATTCTCTTTAACAAATTTCTCTCTTAGCAACATAAATTTTGGGCTTAATTGTGGTTGTAAGTTGAAGATTACCTGTAGAAAGTTGCACAAGTCTGGCCATATTGTTTAAACCCAAGGGAATGAAAAGAAAATTAATAAAAGACCTAGAAACAAAGAAATATATTTATTTTAAAAGTTATATCAGGACGTATGATCCCTCTAATTTTTTTTCGGTGTGGGTGGAAAAGTATAATATCTGAGCGGCACATTTTCATGCCTGGGTGTGGATCGGTTAGAAGCAAAAGGGAGTCACATGACCTCAGGACACACAGCAACGGTCATAAATATGAAACGGCAACAAAGTTTTGATCTTGCGATCATTGGGCTGCTGCGAAGGTCCTAAGTGTGAAAAGGGTGCATAAGTCAATTTTTTCAGGGCCATTGCGACTTTGAACGGTTAGTAAATGAACCATTGTAAGTCGAGGACAACCTGCCTCCCCCCCCAGATGTTTTCTGTGGAGCTTCAAAATGGACTGCTGATCTGCTTCTAAAAGACTGCACTGGTTGAGGACTTGGGGCTATAGATAAGCAGTTAGGCCCAACCAGGACACAACCACCAGGATGCAAGTGAAAAGTTAAACTACAGTCTTTGGAGAAGCAGTTACATTTCCAAAAATTATAAATAGCATTATTTCAAACACGCAATAAATTGGCATCAACATCAACATATTTTTGAAGTACTATCATATTATAATATTGAGAATACTGTTCAGTGAAAATTATACTAGTAGTCCCAGGGCAATTGTAGCATATTCTCCATTCCTTCCATCTCCACATTTTCTTGGTAGGGTTTTTCAAAGGTGTTTTGCAATTGCCTTCTTCCTAGGGTTGAGAGAAAGCAATTTTGCCCAAGGTTACCCAGCTGCCTTTATGCACAAGATGGGACTAGAACTCACATTCTGCTGGTTTCTAGCCTGATACCTTAATCACTCAATTTAACTGCCCCTTATAATTGTGCAGAATGTGGCCACGTAAGCAGTCATGGGCCTCCCAAGGCATGCCCATGTTTCTCCAGAACTCCATGGACTGCATTGGCTGCCAATTGGTTTCTGGATGCAATTCAAAGTGTTGGCTGTGACCTATAAAGCCCTGCATGGCATCGGATCAGATTATTTGCGGGACCGCCTTCTGCCACATGAGTCCCAGTGACCAGTTAGGTCCCACAGAGTCGGCCTTCTCCAGGTCCCATCAACTAGGCAATGTCGCTTGGCGGGGCCTGGGGAAGAGCCTTCTCTGTTGGGGGGGGACGGTCCTCTGGAATCAGCTCGCCCCAGAGATTTGTACTGCCCTCACCCTCTTTGCCTTCTGTAAAAACTTGAAATCTATGCCCCCAACCCTGGGGTCATTAGACCCTTCTGGGTGATGAGTGCAAAGTATGTCTGTTGTTGAAAGTGAATGAATGATTTTAATGCTCCAGTGTTTTTAGAGCAATTAACTATATTAATTGGATTTTAAATTGATATTGTATACTGGTTTTTTTATTATGTTATGAGCCACCCTGAGTCCTGGGAGAGGAGTGGCATACAAATCCAATAAATAAATACATTCTGAAAATGCATTAGAATTTTGTAAAACCAAAATACTGCAGATTGAAGGAATTCCCCGGAAGAAATCAGCCATTATGTCGTTGCTAGGCTAAGTAAGTGTAAACAAAAACACAAATTTGTGCAGGAATCGACATGTTCCATTGTTAAGAACAATCATATAAAACAAAATATAGAAGGTTCCATTTTTACCTGCCCATCTTTATTGGTGTTTCTGAGTATGGTGCAGCTATTCTTTTTTGCTGTATTTTTACTTGAGTTTTTGGAGGAGTTTATGGTAGCAATGGAATCAGAGGTCCAAGAGGCTTCTTAATTCCATTCTGTTCCTTATTTGGGGGGGGGGGGTGTTAAAACTATGATGATTATTATTATTTATTATTATTTATTAGATTTGTATGCCGCTCCTCTCCGTAGACTCGGGGTGGCTCACAACAACAACAAAACAATATACAACAAATCTAATAATTTAAAAATCACTAAAAAAACCCTTATTAAAAAGCAAAAACATACACACAAACATACCATGCATAAACTGTATAGGCCCAGGGGAGATGTCTCAATTCCCCCATGCCTGACACCAGAGATGGGTTTTAAGGAGTTTACGAAAGTCAAGGAGGGTGGGGACAATTCTAATCTCCGGGGGGAGCTGGTTCCAGAGGGTCGGGGCCGCCACAGAGAAGGGTCTTCCCCTGGGTCCCGCCAAACGATATTGTTTAGTCGACGGGACCTGGAGAAGGCCAACTCTGTGGGACCTAACCGGTCGCTGGGATTCGTGCGGCAGAAGGCGGTCCTGGAGATATTAACTAGAACTAGACATTTTGCTGCTAAATTGCATTCATTATCTCAAGGTCTGGGGAAAAATTGGGTGTTAACGATATGTATGTGGACTGCCCATTTTAAGTAGATTTCACTTTTTAAAAAACCGTGAACTGGTTTAGATTCCACCCTAATAACTGAAAAGGTATCCAGCTGTGTCGTCCATGCAGGTAGTCTTTATGTTGTCACAAAGATACTAGGACAAGGTTACAAATTGGTAGTGACAGTAGAAGCCATTACTGACAAGTAAAAATTCAGAATTATTTACACTGCCTGATCTGTGTACTGTGGAGCACCACAGGTTAACTGCTACTGTTCAGATTTCCTATTATTCAAAAGTGCACACTCCAAATGACACAGTATAGCAAGAGTTGATACCAGATTTGGCAAGGAACACCTTTGTAATCTGCCACAGCTTTATGGACCAAGCATTTTCAATGGAACTGAAATTATTCAGCCTCCTTAAAATTCTACAGACATATAATGCAAAGTTCTAATTCGAGCATGTCAAAGAGATAGTTTGTATTGTAAAAAAATGCTGGTGATGATAATGAAATGATTATGATGATTATGATAATGAATGGTACTTTTTATAGCAGTTCTTTGGGTATGTCATGCCACAATCTCTTTGTGCTTTTCATCTTTGTAAAAGGTGAGAGGAATGATACAAAGGATTATTTAATAACCTTTGTTGCAGTCATCTTGTATTTGTATGTTGAATTTCTGCTTCATTTTTTTTTCATTATAGATAACAAGCAAGACAGGTGGGAATTTTGTTCAATACTTGTAAAAATACATTGATTTTTTTAATGGCTAGACTGACTCTAAGCTTTCGTGTTAGTGCAGTGCACAGATATAATTGGTGTTGGCTTACATAATAGCCTCCACTTTAAATAACACGGTTTGCACATAATAACATGTATATGGTTAGGGTAAAACTGAGCACTGCTTCTGCTTATATATACCAAAATATACCAAACTGATTGGAATTGCACTTATCTTTAGTAGGGAATGCTCTGTGGAATGGAGATACCTAAGAGTTTTAACAAATTCTACTCCTACTGAATATTATTTGGAAAATATTCAATGAAAGTCTCAACTAACCAAAGCAATGATGGATGTAGATGATGGCAATATCTGTAAGCCCATTTGTGATAAGAAGTAAATCTAATTGTAAGCCACCCAGAGCCATTGTATCAATAAGATGGATGGCATAAACATTTCATAATTAAAATAAAGAAATGGCAAAGAGCAAAAATTAACCACTGAAATGAATAAAAGATAAATACATAAGTTGTATTTCTATGAAATTAAGAGAAATAGGAAGGATGTACTGAGATTATATGGAACGTTTTTGACAAATGTATGCAGAGAAGTAAATGGTGTAGGCTGGATTAAAAACGAAAGGCTTGCAATATTGGAAAGTATAAATTGATGTAATCAAGACTGTTGTGGAACTGAAAATCCATAAATCAATTAAATTTGCATATCACATTCCAGTAAAATGTAAATCTTTTATATAGTTATGAAAAATGTATAGACATAAGTATAAAATGGAAGAGACTATGCTAGTAGTAATACATGTTAACACAGAAAAAGATCTGCATTATCTGAACATAGGCTCAAAATGTGCCAATGCTATGATGCAGCTGCAAAAAAATAAAAATAAACCTACCCCAGTCCTAAGACTGCATCTACAGAATTGTCAACATCTAACGAAGTCATCACTCTTTCTGAATACTATGTAAAGGGCTGGGCACTATATATTTTAAGAAAGAGATTGACAAACGAGGGGATGTCCAGCAATCAGCCACCAAAACAATTGTCTGGAAACAAAAACTAATGAGGAATAGTTGGCAGCACAGAATACGTTTAGCCTGTAGAAGAGAAAACTGCAGGAAAACATGATCGTGTATACATATCAGAAGTACTATCATGTAGAAGAATTATTCAGAGGTATTCCAAAATATAAAACAAAAAATGAATGGTTAGCAAATAGCTCAGCATTGAGAGAGAATAAAATAAAAGTCTGTAATGGCCTATTGATGATTTAATGTATGTGTACTAAATAGTTATGGTGATAGTAAGTATGTACTTGTTGGGAATGCATAGTTAGTTGGATTTGTGTATGTCGTTGATCCCACATTGTTAGCTGAGAAGCTGAATGATTTGCAGAAAATATTAGACTGAATGATCAGAGTAGTTGTGCTTAACAGAAAAAAAAATGATGATTTCAACTTGTTAATGTATGATGAAAAGCTATAGCAAGTTAATGAGTGTGTATATATTGTATAAATCAAGGGAAATATTTCTTCATCCAGAGGGTCATTGGTTTATGGAATTCACTTGCAGAAGAGGTCGTGACAGTTGTCAGCCTTGATAGCTTCAAGGCAGGATTAGACAGATTCATGGATGCCAAGTGTATCAGTGGTTATTGAAACAGATGTCCATGTGCCGCCTCTATGTTGCTTGAGGCAGGCAGGATTCCCTTGAGTACCATTTGTTGGCGGTCTGGGGGAAAGGGAGGGTCTTGCCTTCTCTATCTGCTCAAGATCCCCATAGACAATTGGTAGGCCATTGTGTGATGCAGAATGCTGGACTCGATGGGCTTTGGCCTGATTCAGCATGGCTCTTCTTATGTTCTTATGTTCTTATATCTTGGCAAAAATATTGAATATGGGATGGGGCATATTTTAAGATATACAAATGATAGTAGAAAGTGGGAGATATATAATCTATTGTAGGAACTGGACTCCTAGTTTACTTGATACTGTTCTGTCACTTAATTTCCGAGATTTGGCAAGCTCTTTGTTTTGAAACTTTTGTTTTAATTAAAAAGCTTCATACTGAATGCAGAAGCATCACTATTTTTATCTGAGATTTTTTTTCGTTTATCTAAGCTTTTGAATTAATCATCCACTTTTCTGGATTCATGAATTTATAATTTATTGAGATTTCCAGTCATTGCCATCTGATGAGATTTTATTCTGTGGTTGTGATGTGCAGCTGGGTAACTGTGTCAGAAAATGTCACAGAGTAGATGATTTCAAAAAGAGTTTACAAATTATCAAAATAATGCTTTGAAAGGTGAAAGAAAGCAGAACTGTTCTTCATTATTTTAAAAAATAGCACTGCTCATTGAGCATAATGTTGTATAAAATGAAGATAATGTTTGATACTGCAGATGCTAATATTTATGGTGGTTGTTTATTTGCATCAACCTTTTAAACATCTGTACTCCTGATCTGTGGAATTATAATTTATTTCTGGTCAGCATAGAAATAGTCTACAATAGACTATTTGATCCCATTTCCTCCTTAATCTGTTGCTTGAGATTTGGAGTTGCCAGATGTTTGACTATTCTGACACAGAGTCAAGGTCTTTTTGGCGGGTAGCTGTGTTGTCAGTGGTGTTTTACATCATTGGTGAAGAGAACTGTTCACACAGGTCATTTATATAGAGTATAAAGAGTATTGGTCCTTGTACACTGCCTTGGGATACACCACTGTTAACAGGAACTTTATTAGATAGGGCACTCCCTATTTTGACCACTTGTTGTCTATTTGACAGGAACGCAGTTATCCAGTCATTTAGGGATCAGAGATGCCATAGGATTTCAGTTTCAGAAGTAGTTTATCATGAACCACTGAGTTGAAGGCTTTACAGAAGTCTATATAAATTGCATCTATTGTTTTGCCCTGGCCAAGTTTTGAGTTCCATTTGTTTTTGCAGTTGTAGTAGTTGTAGATTAGAGGATTTTTTCCCCCTGAAACTGAGTTGCTTGTTTGAAAGTAGGTTGTTAGTTTCTAGGTGAAAGGTGATGGATTGGTTTATGATTGATTCCATGACCTTGCATGTGACACAGCATTCAGTCTGTAGTTTTCTACTAGACTGAGCTCTCCCTTTTTGAAGATGGAGATGATCGTGGCTAGACACCATAGATTTGGCAGGAAAGTGGTTCTGTAGGATTTTTTAAATATTAGGCTTTGTGGTTCAGCTGTGACTGTGGAGAACTTTTTAAAGGAGTATCCACATAGTCCATCAGGTCCGATTGATAGAGCGGGTTTCAGGTCATGCAATGCTTTTCCAATGTTTGGTCTATTTGTGTTAAATCACTGTGAGTATTTGTGATACGTCTAGGGAATTTTGGGCATGAGCCATTGTTGTTTACAAAGATTGAGCTAAAGAATGGGTTAGAAGAGGTTAACTTCGACTGTTTCATTGTAGCTTTCTTTGTTATTGGGTCCTTTTAGTAGTTGGAGGTGTCTCTCCTTGAATTTGTTATTTCTGAAATTGTAGAAGGTGTGGTTGGATTTTGTGTGCAGAAGATTTTCCTCTTGTTTGCTGTGATAGTCGGAGCATTCCATCTTTATTTTGTGGCATTTTTGTAGCAATTTTTAAAGTTAGCTACATGGCTTGCTTTGCGTATTTTTGCCAGAATGGTTTTTTTTATTGTAGCTTCCTTATTCCTTATATGGATAGTTTGTTTTTCTTGGTTATGGCAGTTATTAATGATACGTGTAGTCTGATACTTCTGTTGCTGAAGTCGTATTTTCTACAGTTGAGTTTGGAGTGATTTACCTGGAGTTTGTATTGATTGTGTACTTGTATGTTATTGCAGTTGACACTGAAGTAGTCATTGAAAGGTAGGATGTGGTAGAATATAGTTTTGACCTAGTATACTTAGGTCAGACCACAGGCAGCATAGTTGTAGTTTGTCCAAGCCCAAAGTTTCAAGCCTGGATGGAATAAGGTATTCTGTTGTGAGCAGAGGAGTGGAGTACTCTTCTTGTGAAATACCTCTGGACTGTAAATACCCCTTGGAGATAACCAGAATAACTTTCCCTTAAATAATAGTAACAAAAAAGGGCCTTTTAAAAAAAATAATAAAAATTCACCAAAATATGCTTTTTATAGTACCAAAGATCATAGAACAGAACAGAACAGAATTATTTATTGACCAAGTGTGATTGGACACACAAGGAATTTGTCATTGTTACATATGCTCTCAGTGTACATAAAAGAAAAGATAAATTTGTCAAGAATCATGAAGTACAACATTTAATAATTGTGGTAGGATACAAATAAGCAATTAGGAAACAATAAATATTAATATGAATCGTAAGGATACAAGTTATAGTCATACAGTCATAAGTGGGAGAAGATGGGTAATAGGAATGATGAGAAGTCTTATAGTAATAGTAATGCAGCCTTAGTGAATAATTTGACAGTGATGAGGGAAATATTTGTTTAGCATAGTGATGGTGTTCAGGGAAAAACTGTTCTTGTGTCTAGTCCTGGTGTGTAGTGCTCTATAGCGTCCTTTTGAGGGTAAGAGTTGAAACAATTTATGTCTAGGATGTGAGTGGGGTCTGTAAATATTTTCATTACCCTCTTTTTATATTGAAAAAGTAGAATTATAGAGCAGAACTGTACTGATACTATTCTCTCTGAAATTATTTCTTCTTGTACATTATCAGATGTTATAATTGTGGTTCAGTTGTCTTCAAATCAGCAGAGGAAATAACCCAATTATGTTTGTGACTGTTTAATTATTTGCACTAGTTAATGGAGTAGTAATAGGACACTTTTTAGAAGTACCATATCATCGTTCAATAGTGGGATAGAATGACAGTATACTGGCTGTACTGAATGTTCGTTTTATACTTGGCACCTGTTACCTTCTTCTGTTCCATTAGTGGAAACAATCTGGAATCTCAGTGTACTCAGCAATGTTTATATTTTATTGGTAGTAAATTTTGCAGCTCAAGAAAGGCTGTAATTATCAAACATGGAGCTACTTCTGTCATGCATTCTGTGGAAGATGTGCAACATGACAAAAATGATTAAAAAGGAATTTCAGCATCAAAATGTCAAAAACAATGAACACAATGTCTTTCAAGGCATAGTTGCTCCTAAGATGTCACACATTCTGGCAATTTATATGCTGCCCAGAGTCCTTCAGGAGTTGGGCAACATATAAATTAAATTAATAAATTAATAAATAAAATTAATAATACAGTGGTACCTCATCATACGAACGTAATTGGTTCCAGGAGGAGGTTCGTAAGGTGAAAAGTTTGTAAGATGAAACAATGTTTCCCATAGGAATCAATGTAAAAGCAAATAATGCATGCAAATCCTTCAGGAAAATCCCAAACATTAGAAGGGAGGCAAACAGAGGGCAGGGAGGAGCAGCTAAAGGGGGCGGGTGGAAGAAGCAAGGCTAGGCTAAAGGGTGAGTGGGAAGGAAGAAAGGCAAGGGGGGCGCCCCTCCCTTTTCTTTCTTAAAAAGACACTCTTTCAGTTCCTTTGCAAGCACGTTGTTCTCTGCAAAAAATTTCCTCCCCCAAGCTGCCCCTCCCTCCTCCCTTTTCTTTCTTAAAAAGACACCCTTTCAGTTCCTTTGCAAGCACGTTGTTCTCTGCAAAATGTTTCCTACTCCAAGCAGTCCCTCCCTTTTCTTTCTTCAAAAAAGGGGGAAAAAAGAAACCCCTTCATCCCAGCAGCAGCTGCTTGGGTTCGTAAGGAGAAAATAGTTCGGAAGAAGAGGCAAAAAAATCTTAAACACCCGGTTCGTATCTTGAAAAGTTCGTTAGAAGAGGCGTAAGATGAGGTACCACTGTACTAAGTCATGATTTCTTGCAAAAATTGTAAAATACAACCAAGCCTAGAGATCACAGTATAAAACCATTTTTATTTTAATTCTGTTAACAAGGAAATTTATTGATGTCATAAGAATCTCTGTGAGGAATTCTGTAGTAAAAGCAGTATCTGATTGGGAAGTACCCAAAATGCCTCTGCCCAGTGAAAGCAAACAAGAATTGTATTTCATTATGGGGTTTTCTGTTTGTTCTGCTTTTAATTCAACTTTCATCTAGATTCTTCTAAAATGGATTATCAACTGAAACCTACCCAAAGATTATCATGTACCAGGGATATTGCCAGGTACATTAGTCATTGTGGAAACTAAGCGATAAATAACCAAGCTGTAGTCCAGAAAAATGTGCATGTAGTGGAAACATTTGGAGAAGTCTAACAGTATGATTTTATTCCAAAGCAGCTGTCAAAACATGGAAGTTGGAGTTGAAGTTGTGTATATATGTAACCACCTGGTCCAAATCTATAATGTGAATTGGATTGGAAAGAGGCTGTGCTAAATGCTAGATGCAAACACTGCTTACAAAAGCTCAATAAAAAATTCTCAAAATTGTAGAAAAGTTGTCTTGAATACCATACATGTTTATGTTAATTCTGAATGAGCTCCCAAAACTTGTGTTCCTAATACACTCATTTTACATCTAGCATATACCACTCTAGGGGCATCAAATTGGCACAAAATAATGTGAAAAGTTCAAAGTTCTTCAGAATTCATTAACGAATGAGATAACTTTATGATTTAATAGATGTTATTTAACAGCATTACCTTGGGCGCTTGAATAATTTGTTTCTCTTCTCCTGGCTTTTTCTTGTTTCTTTTTCTTTTGTGCCAGTTCACTTGTTAAAGGTATATATTATTTTGTGGCATTTTGATGGACTCACTCAGCCATAATTTTGGACCCCACGTACAACATATAATAGCTTTCATGTGAATATCCAAAAATTACATTCTGAAGTTAGAATTTCTAATTTGAAATGTTATTCAGCTAATTCAACATTGGATGTTTGTACAAAATTGTTAAATACTGTATGTTGAATCTACAGTTTATTATGAAAATCAGCTTGGAGCTGGCCATTCAAATATGCTAAATCTGGGGGAAGCAGTTGTGTAATATGGAATATGGTTCTAGATACAACATGAGGAAGTTTGCATAATAAAAGGATTTGTAACTTGAAAGTTACTCTATGATTATTCAGTTTTTTGATAGATCCTAGAAACAGTCCTTCTCCTTCTTTTTGTGGTTTTTTTTTTTACAAAACTCCAGGTGTCTTAATGTTCATTTTCTGTTACTTTACTTTTCTTACTTGCATATGGCTTAATGAAAGCTTAAGAAACTGTGTGATGACAGACACTTCCTCAAGGTGCATAAGATTGTCTTTTAGTAAAATTACTTCTAAAAATAGAAATATATCACCTAAAAATGGGATGGTGGAGTAAAATCAATATGCTGATTATACCCAGTTGTCTATCACTATTTTTGGCTGTATGGTATATAGTACAGAGGTCCTCACTTACTATCCAGGGTCTGTAAGGGATTGGAGAGGACAACACCAGATCAGACTGAATATGGGGTAGGTTTTAACTTACCTCGCTGCCAATTCGCTTCCTCCTGGGCCATGTGGCTGTGCATGCATTGTACGCCGCATGGTTGCGCAATGTGGCCACACACACACGTGCAGGGCTGAAAATTCACAAAAAATCCCCCCCCCCCCCAAAAAAAAGCCAAAAACAAGATCATGGCACATGTGCAATGCTGGAAATTTAGCTTTTGCGTATACGCAGATGAAAAAAATCAGCAAAAGAAAAGAAAAGACGATGCCATCCATGGAACAGCATTGACAGAACTGGCTCCATGACATCACCAGCGGTTTGTTACCGGTTCTATAGAACTGGTGCGAACTGAGAGGATGCCACCTCTGGATTGAATCCCAGCAATAACTTCACACCCAATAGATGGATGGCCTTTTGCCTCATAGCCTTTAGTATGGTTTATGAAGGCCATAGTTTTCCACCATATTTTTGAGGTCTAATATCTATGCTGGCTTTTGCTTTATTGTGGGTTTTTAAAATATGTTTAGTTAATTGTAATGGCATTGTTTACTAGTGTGTTCATTATGGTTTTATAACTGTGAACATTAGTCTTTTTATCTGATAACTCTTTATCTGAACAAATAATAAATAAGTCCAGAACATCAGTTTTATTTACAAAAATGCCTCTAGATCACCCAGAAGCCTACTGCCTACTATTTTCTATGCATTGTAACCAACATAATTTCTTCCCCTCTCCCAAGACCCAGGAAGATCGTTGCAGGGGGAATTCAACCATCCTGAATTTAACCCACTACCGTTTTTAACTTTGGGCTCACTCTCTTAGCCAATGCTTCTCTATCTTTTCTGACGAGGGAATTTTGTGAGTCAAAATCCACACATATTAAAGTTTTCAAGCTTTAGAAATACTGTTGTAAGCCATTTCCATAAAACCTACAATTTGCAGACCTTTGGGTTAATGTGAAGGATAGATCTTGTCCTCACACTGTCTTTAGTGCAATGTATCAACCAAAGGAGGAAGGAGTTAAATATTACCACATACTTCATCAGGAATATATACAGTGAGTGCTTCATTTAATTGAAGGTGGTAAAAAAACCTGTCCTTGTCATTTTGACATTTGTAAATCATAATTGCATATTTGAGACTTTCTCTGCAACTTTCAGATGCATAGAGTGACTGAGCAAATGCTCAATTCTCCTGTTTATATGTGAGTGCTTTGGCACTTTGACATGTTTCCAGTATTAAATGGATGCATGAGGTAAGAGCCTTTGTAAGTACAAATCAATGCATATGGCAGAGGTTCAATTATTAACATAACCTTATTAAAAATGAATTTAACTTAGAAAACTGAGCCACTTGGAATGCAATCTGTAAAAAACACTTGCTGAACTGTGGGGTGTCTTTATTGTGGTGTACCTTGTGATTAAGGAATATGGAAGTAACCATTTCTCAATAAATTTGGGTATAGAGGTAGTTTCCCTCCCAAAATAATATATGGCAGCAAGGGTATTGATAATTGGTGTATATTGTAGTAATAATGAAAACATTTTCTTACTCAGGAATAATTAATCATGTTTTCAAGGTAGATAAGACAACTAGACACAAGAACAATCAATGAATAAATTGATGAATTACTGAACGAATGAATGAGCAAACAAACAAACAAGCAAACAAACAAATTGTTATTATATCCCACATACAGTGAGATGTACAATTTTGGAGAGTACCAGTTTGTGTGTTAAAAAACCATTCTGTTCTACTCATCCGCATACAATGTAATAATAATAATAATAATAATAATAATAATAATAATAATAGTAGTAGTAGTAGTAGTAGTAGTAATAGTAGTAATACCATGTTTTCCCAAAAATAAGACGTACCCCGAAAGTAAGGCATGTCAGAGGTTTTGCAGAATTTGCTAATATAAGGCGCCCCCCGAAAATAAGGCATAGTCAAGTTTACATATGGTACCATGGAAAAACATACAGTATCATTCAAAGCTGTTCATAGCGGTACCGTAATAATGTGGCGTCCCCTGCTGGCCCCTTCCATCGCTTTGTACCGTCCAGTACAGCAGACACAGTCTGCTGCTGTCTCACCGCCATTATAGTCTCCACTACAGTGCGTAGACTGTAGTTCCTCTGGTGGCCGGAAGCTGCAAGAGCGGGAGTATACTGTTGTACCATATGAGTGCCGTCGTTTGTGTGTGTGGGTGCCATACTGACAGATACTGTACCGTAATCAGTGTACCGTACGGTACACTTTCTTTGGGGGTTTCAGCTTTTCTGCCTGTGAATTTGTCTTATTTGAGAAATATAAGGCACCCCCCAAAAATAAGACATAGCACAACTTTTGGAGCAAAAATTAATATAAGACAGTGTCTTATTTTCGGGGAAACACGGTAGTAATAATAGTAATAATTTATTAGATTTGTATGCCACCCCTCT
Organism: Erythrolamprus reginae; assembly: GCF_031021105.1. Lineage (NCBI taxonomy): Eukaryota > Metazoa > Chordata > Lepidosauria > Squamata > Dipsadidae > Erythrolamprus > Erythrolamprus reginae. The sequence continues at coordinate 378,676,412 of NC_091950.1, read as the reverse complement.
CCGAGAACTCGGGGCGGCTCACAACAATAATAACAATGTACAAATCCAATATTTAAAAGCAGAGTTTTAAAAAAAACCTTATTAATAAAATAATCACGCAATCCAATCACACCATACATAAAGCAGTAGTTAGGGAAGGTGTCAATTTCCCCATGCCTAGTGGCAAAAGTGAGTTTTCAACAACTTATGAAATGCAAGGAGGGTGGGGGCAGTTCTGATCTCTGGGGGGAGTTGGTTCCAGAGGGCTGGGGCCACCACAGAAAAGGCTCTTCCCCTGGGCCCCACCAGATGACATTGCTTAGTTGACAGGACCCGGAGAAGGCCAACTCTGTGGGACCTAATCGGCCGCTGGGATTTGTGCTGCAGGTTTAAGGTTTAAGAGGCACTTTTGCATGAATCAGTTGACTATCCCATGCAATTGCTTGAAGCATTGCCCTCAAAGAAGATTTGAGAGGCATCACAAAAAATAATATGTATGTACAAAGACATGCAATAAGTCAAGACATGCAATAAGTCAATTGTACATAATATGTATGTACAAAGACATGCTATAAGTCAATTGTTGGTTGATGCACAATTTATTACAAATAATTGCAAAATGAACTCTAGACAGTTACAAAGCTGATAATATTAAAATGTCTTGCCGTGATGAGACAATCAAATTAGTAAGCAAATGCACATGATCATTTGCAGATCTTCTTTCAATTTTCCATACCCTCCATTAGCTTCTGGAAGTAGATATTAGAAAAGGTAATAATGATTTATAAAAGGGAATTAGAATTTTGGGAGATTTATATAAATCATGAAACAAATTAAAAAACCCACCCTGAAATCTTATTGTGGTACATTTTATCCATACAAAATGGAAAATATAGAATCATAATGCTTTTTATTTGAGGTTCGTGTATCTGTGTCAAGAAATAAGAACCTTGATGACATTTCTTACAATTGTTTTGTAAAAAATCATGACAGAAAAGCTTCTGAGATCATTCTTCCAGAAGGAGACAGAATCGTGTAACTCTGTCTACTAAATGCAGTCCAAAGAAATGATGGAATAGGGGAAGTAAAAACCATTGAGGAATCAACAAAATCCAATAAAACTATGTATCTTTCCATATATTTGCTAAACATTATCATGTTTAGGACTATGTCAGTCCTAAAGTTAAACTTGAAATAAAACTGGGTGGATCTCAGTGAGTAGAATTATCCAAAGATTTCATGCCTAGATTTCAGAACCAAGGTAATTTCCAAGGTAATATGAGAAACCAGGATTGTCAAATTGTTGAGATGTATCATAAGCACCTATAAAAATGCATATATCAGAGGAAATTGTGCACGAAATTATTTCCATCAAAATGCTTGTGAATTTTGTGTGTATTTATGTAAAATCCATAACCTAATTTGAGAGTTAGACAATCCAAATGGAATGTGAAAAGGCAAAGTAATGACAAAAGATATGTGCAGACTTAGAAGTAATGGTGACTTGTATTCTAATCCCAGGGCAAGTACAGAGTACAAAGATCACTTAAATGTTCCAAAGCTTATACTACTATTTAGTGAGTTTAAAGTGAGGAAAATTCTCTGCAGTAAGCCATGATTCACCAAACTGTTTTTGTGGCCCCTTAAAGCTTTTTCCAACTTTACTCATGAATATTTATGTGGTTGTTTTCACTATTTACAGTATATTCCTCCCAAATTCTTTCTTTAAAAAGCATGTATTTAAACAGAAAAAGAAAAAGAAAAAAATGAAAAGCAAAATATTAGCAACACATACATGCATATTTTATATAATACAGTGGTACGTCAAGATACGAACCCCTCGTCTTACGAACAACTCGTGATACGAACCCGGGGTTCAGAAAAATTTTGCCTCTTCTTACGAACTTTTTTCGAGTTACGAACCGGCGGTCGGGAGGCTGCTGGGAAGCCCCCTGGCTGTTTTAAAAAGTGACAGCTGGGCGGCGGGGCTTCCCAGCAGCCTCCCAAACGCCGGTTCGTAACTCGAAAAAAGTTCGTAAGAAGAGGCAAAATTTTTCTGAACCCCGGGTTCGTATCACGAGTTGTTCGTAAGACGAGGGGTTCGTATCTTGAGGTAAAATTTTTCTGAACCCCGGGTTCGGTTCGGGAGGTTGCTGGGAAGCCCCCCAGCCCAGCTGTGACCTTTTAAAACAGCCGCGCGGCTTCCCAGCTGTCTCCGAACGCCGAACGCAGAAGTTCGGGTTTGGCGTTCGGCTTCGGGAGACAGCTGGGAAGCCGCGCGGCTGTTTTAAAAGGTCACAGCCGGGCTGGGGGGCTTCCCAGCAACCTCCTGAACCCCGAACTTTTGCCGAACTTCGGGGTTCGGGGGGGTGCTGGGAAGCCCCCCAGCCTGGCTGTGACCTTTTAAAACATCCGCGCGGTTTCCCAGCTGTCTCCGAACGCGGAAGTTCAGGTTTGGCGTTCGGCTTCGGGAGACAGCTGGGAAGCCGCGCAGCTGTTTTAAAAGGTCACAGCCGGGCTGGGGGGGCTTCCCAGCAACCTCCTGAACCCCAAACTTTTGCCGAACTTCGGGGTTCGGGGGGGTGCTGGGAAGCCCCCCAGCCCGGCTGTGACCTTTTAAAACAGCCGCGCGGCTTCCCAGCTGTCTCCGAATGCCGAACGTGGAAGTTCGGGTTTGGCGTTCGGCTTCGGGAGACAGCTGGGAAGCCGCGTGGCTGTTTTAAAAGGTCACAGCCGGGCTGGGGGGCTTCCCAGCAACCTCACAAACCCCGAACCTTTGCCGAACTTCCGCGTTCGGCATTCGGAGGCTGCTTGGAAGCCGCGCGGCTGTTTTAAAAGGTGACAGCCCGGCTGGGGGGCTTCCCAGCAATCTCTTGAACCCCGAACCCAGAAGTTCGGCAAAAGTTCGGCGTTCGGAGGCTGCTGGGAAGCCCCGCCGCCCGGCTGTCACCTTTTAAAACAGCCTGGGGGCTTCTTGGTGGCCTCCCAAACGCCGAACCCAGAAGTTTCGGTTTGGCGTTCGGCGTTCGGGAGGTTGCTGAGAAGCCCCCAGGCTGTTTTAAAAGGTGACAGCCGGGCGGCAGCGGGGTTTTTGCATGGGTTTTTTTGGTTGCATGGATTAATTGACTTTACATTGTTTCCTATGGGAAACAATGTTTCGTCTTACAAACCTTTCGTCTTACGAACCTCCCCCTGGAACCAATTAGGTTCGTAAGATGAGGTATGACTGTATCTGCAATAAAGGAATATCATATTTCATTATACCGTGTTTTTCGGTGTATACAACACACACCTTTTTACCTTAAAAAAAGTGCTTTAAAAATTGAGTGAGTCTTATACACCGAATGTTGACAAGGCTCTCAGTGGGAGGCCAGTGGCTTGGCCCCAGGGATGGGCATGGTGCCGGGCGTTTGGAGCAGAGGTATCCAGCTGTGGAATTCCCAAGCTTGGCTCCTCGGCCAACGCCCGCTGGCCAAAAAGCGGCTCAGGCGAGCACCCCTGCCCCACACCAGGTTAAGCACCAGCAGCAAAGTGTCGCATTCCAGGTGGCTGCCAGGGGTATCCAGCTGGCAGGGACAAGGCGGGTGCGCCGCCCGAATTAGCCGGTCCTTGCAGAGACAGCGGCAGCAGTGGCAACCTTCAAGGAGCAGCAGCACCGGGAATGTCATGTCCACGCCCCAGACCCCCGCCACAGACTTGTCTTAAAGCTGTCAAGTTTGAAGACTCCTGAGTTAGGGGTCAGGAGTGCAAGGGTCTTCAAACCTGGCAAGTTTAAGGTTTGTGGACTTCAATTCCCATTTCGGAGCTAGCATGACTGGTGGAGGAATACTGGGAGTTGAAGTCCACAAGTCTTGAAGCTGTCAATTTTGAAGTTTGTAAAAAGTGTATGTGGTTGTAAAAAGTATTCTGCTACAGTGGTATTTTATTAAACAATATAATACTACACCATTTGGTTCAGAATATTTTTTTCCCCTTGTTTTCCTTCTCTAAAATCTAGGTGTGTCTTATACACTGCTGCATCTTATAAACCAACAAATATGGTAATTATCAATGTCTCTAAGCAACAACGAATCCCAGCGACCGATTAGGTCCCACAGAGTGGGCCTTCTCCGGGTCCCGTCAACTAAACAATGTCGATTGGCGGGCCCCAGGGGAAGAGCCTTATCTGTGGCGGCCCCGACTCTCTGGAACCAGCTCCCCCCAGAGATTAGAACTGCCCCTACCCTCCTCGCCTTTCGCAAACTCCTTAAAACCCACCTTTGTCGTCAGGCATGGGGGAACTGAGATATCTCCCCCGGGCCTATATAATTTGTGTATGGTATGCTTGTGTGTATGTTTGTTTAATAATGGGGTTTTTTAATATTTTATATTGTAAATTATTAGATTTGTTATAAACTGTTTTTATTGTGTTGTGAGCCGCCCTGAGTCTATGGAAAGGGGCGGCATACAAATCTAATAAATAATAATAATAATAATAATAATAATAATAATAATAATAATAATAATAATAACTTGTTCATAAGCTGTAAGTAATATTAAGTCCTCCAACTGCTGAATAATTGGGGTCATATGTTTTTATCTCATAACAATAGGAAGGGCATGGAAAATTCATTTTTACATTCCAGCTATCACTTTCGATATCATTAGGATATAATTCAAAGGAATATGAGTATCAAAAATACTTTGATACTGTTACCATTTGTAACAGATTGCTGACAGGAAACAATACATTTGTCATTCAGGCACTTATCAAGAGTCAACACTGATTTGAAAACACACACACACACACACTATTCAGAGTTCTAATAGAGTGGGAGCCTACTAGAACAAGGCCCATAATGCATTTGGTTTGTCTTGTAATTATAGGGAGAGTTAATTTTATTCAGTCTATCCTAATCCAATGTCTTTTTTGTGTTATATGTGACTGAACCCTGAAATTAAACCTGGAAATTTATTTCATTTGGGAACATTGTGCTGTGCATAAGAAGCCAAAAGCACTAGAGCAAATCACTGATAAGGGTTGAGGAGATAGTTCATTCATTTCTTTCTTGTTACTATATGTGAGAACAAAAAAAATGACAAATTACACTTTTAAGTTTCCTTTTTTCATTATGTAGTCAATTAAGAAATAATATTTAACTGCAATGGGAAAATGATCCAAACTGAATTAGGTTAAGAAATGCTTTGGGGCAAAATAATTGCCTCTAGAAAAGCCAAATCATAAATTGGCTTTCTTGATAGGAAACATATTCCTTTTTTCATCAGAAAATATTATTTTCAAAATGGAATGGGGGGATGAAACAATTATACTAAAATATATTAAATGCAGTAATACAAATATCTAAATATTAAAACTTCCATTGCAGGAGCCGTTTTGTCCATCCCCAGTTTCATTGGATGGTCCTAACAAAATTTGCATTTTTAATTGGAAGGGAAAGTAATTCCATGAATTTCTATTAATTATTGGTGTTAATCAACATTGCACACGTAGAAAGACTCGGTATCCAACACTCCATATTTACAAAGGTTTTTGTCTCATTACATAAAACAATGTTACCCTTGATCAATAGTCATTAAAGAATTGCAAGTCAGAGCCATCAAAATAAATAAAAACTGCTGTATTAACTTATAGAATAAAGAATAATTGAATTGCAAGGTTTCTTGGGTGTCTTCTAGTCCAACTCCCTGCTGAAGCTTGGAAACTCTATGCCTGTGATGGTGAACCTATGGCATAAGTCATATTGGTGGGCATGAGAGCTGAGGTCTGATGTGCATGTGTGTGCCAGCCAGTTGATTTTTTGGGCCTTCTGGATCCACTAGGAGTCAGGAAACAACCTGTTTTAAACCTCTGGAGGGGGTGAGGAAGGCCTGTTTTTTGCTCTCCCCAAGCACCAGAGCCTTTCTAGGAGCCTGAGCAGGGTGAAAACATTCTTACCCACCCGCCCACCTCCAGACTTGAAGACGTTCACATTCAAAGTGTTGGTTATGACCTATAAAGCCCTTCATGGCATCGGACCAGAATACATCCGGGTCCGCCTTCTGCCGCACGAATCCCAGCAACCGGTTAGGTCCCACAGAGTCGGTCTTCTTCGGGTCCCGTCAACTAAACAATGTCGTCTGGCAGGACCCAGGGGAAAAGCCTTCTCTGTGGCAGCCCCGACCCTCTGGAACCAGCTCCCCCCAGAGATCAGAATTGCCCCCACCCTCCTTGCCTTTCGTAAGCTCCTTAAAACCCACCACTGTCGTCAAGCTTGGGGGAACTGAAGTACCCTTTTCCCCCTAGGCCTATACAATTTATGCATGGTATGTTTGTGTGTATGTTTGGTTTTAATTTTTTTAAACATTAGAGTTGTTACATGCTGTTTATTACTGTTGTTAGCCACCCCGAGTCTATGGAGAGGGGCGGCATACAAATCTAATAAGTAAGTAAGTAAGTAAGTAAGTAAGTAAGTAAGTAAGTAAGTAAGTAAGTAAGTTGGCCAATGGGCCATTTCTGGCCTCTGGAGGACTTCCGGGTGGGTGGGGAAAACCATTTTCACCCTCCCAGGCTCCTAAAAAAACTTTGACGTCTGAGGGAGCAAAAAAAATAATAATGGAACTTTCAGTTCAACTGGAAGTTGGCAAATGGAATGTTTCCAGCTTCTGGAGGACCTCCAGGAGGGTGGGAAAGAGCCTTTTCATCCTCCCTGGGCTTCTAGAAAGGCTCTGAAGACTGGGGAGAGCAAAAAATGGGTGTGCCATTGTGTGTCCGGAGCGGGCAGTTTCATGCACACATGCACAGAAGCCCCCACATGGAATTCTGGATGAGAGCACACATGCACATGAAACACCCCCCCCCCCCAAAAAAAGCTTCACCATCACTGTCTATACCATTCCAAACAAATGGTTGTCCAATCTCTTCTTTAAAAACCTCCAGTGGTGGAACACAGTGTCTGGAAGCCAGATGTTCCACTGATTATTTGTTCTCACTGTCAAGATTTTTTCCCTTAGTTCTAGATTGCTTCTCTCCTTGATAAATTTCTATCCATTAGTTCAACAATAATAATAATAATAATAATAATAATAATAATAATAATAATAATAATTTATTAGATTTGTATGCCGCCCCTCTCTGAGGACTCGGAGCGGCTCTTGTTCTGCCCTCAAGTGCTTTGAACAGTTGGCTGATCCTTCTTGTCTGTGACAATTCTTCGAGTATTGGAAAACTGCTATCATGAAGTTATATACTAACTTCAGTAAAATATGTAGGCTATTTTTACAAACTAGACACGTATATAGTAAATACAATTAGTGCATTTGAAATATATGCACTAATTGTCATAATTGTCCCAAAGGTGCTTTTTCAAAAGGCAACTGGGTTTTCTTTGTTTTTTATTAATATTGATTGTTTCCTTGTTGCTTATCTGACCCCTATGGCAATCATTAAGTCTTGTACCTCATGATTCTTGACAAATGTATCTTTTTCTTTTATGTACACTGAGAGCATATGCACCAAAGACAAATTCCTTGTGTGTGCAATCACACTTGGCCAATAAAGAGTTCTATTCTATTCTATTTTTCCTTTAAGATGTTTCACTTCTCATCCAAGAAGCTTATTTAGTTCTGAGTCCAGTTGCCTTTTTAAAAAGCACCCTTGGAGCATTTGAATTGTATATTTTTTTTCTCTCTTCCATACACTTGAAAAATGTGATAGTACAGGAAACTTTTGTGGGATGTTGATGTGGTGTGCTTAAATACATTCAATTCATATTTATATTCAACATCTGTTGGCTATTTTGGAGGTGCCTGTTTCTTTTGAATAAATCACCAAAATGAAATGGTACCCCAAAATGAGTTTCTAGTTCTGTTTGCTTTGCTTTTCAAACCAGATGGATGTGGGAGGAAAGAAACATACTTTGTCTTAATGCTCTTTTTCTGTTTCTAAGGAAAAAAACATTTTCTCTAACAATCCTTCCAAGTAGAATTGTTTCTCTGCTCATTTTTATTTTAGTGAAACAGATACATGAAGAACTCTGTTTTGCTTTGCAGTCCAAATAGCTTTGGTTCTATATGCAGTACCCATTTTTAGTTTTTTTTTTAATTGTCTAAAATATTTGGTAATTAAATCAGGTCTCATATTTGAGTTCTTGAACCACGTAATGTAATAACCCTGACTGAAATTTCAACTACTCTAAAATGTTGTTACAATTGGCAATCTCGTTAAGATTTCATCCATTTTTAAAATCATTTTCAGATGTCCACAAATAGCTATTAGGGGTGTTTTGGGACTCTGTGAGTGCAGTATTTCTGATCAGTGCATCAGTGTTAATCTTTTTATTCAATTTGCACACCATGTAGATTGTAATTAATATAAAATGGAATTCTGTTTTGTGGAACAAAGAGACATAACCTAAGCCCAAAACATACTAAGTTTGTTCTATCACTAAATCGGATTACTTAAACTGATGCTATGTTATATTGTACCACCCAGAATTTGTACTTTACATAGGAAATGGCCATGCTAGTTGAGTATTCTAAGAATGTTACTCCCAATACATTTATAGTGTATTAGGTTGAAGAAAATGGCATTAAACCATAATTGATAGCCAAGTAGCCCATTTTCTATTCAGATCTACATTCTCACTAATCCCTCTGTTCATTATAGTTTGAATTTTAATTTCTTTAGTCTTAGATTCAAAATATTAATCACTGTAATGCATATGTTTTAAATAATTCAGAGATTCAGAGCCAATCTTTAGGAAAAATGAATAACCGCCCAGATTTCTTAAGGTGGTTTCTAACATTAAAAAGATATTTCAAAGATTAATCAGATAAATGAAGCTTGTTTCTACTGTTCCTGGATAGTGTTGGGTGAACCCAACGGTGTTCGGGTTTGGTAAGTTCGGACAAACTTTACACAAAATTCGGCCGAACCCGAACCCGAATGGGGAATCCCTCCCACGAAGAGATTCCGGGGGCGGAGCTTTGACATCACCGGCAGGTTGCTAAGGATGCCAAGGTGATCACTTCCTGGATTCCAAAATAAACATGTTTATTTTTATGTGAAAGGACCGCCCTTTGCTTGCAGTGTCGCTGCGGCGTCCTTCTTCGTAAAAATAACAATGTTTATTTTTACGTGAAGACCATGGAATCCAGGAAGTGATCACCTTGGCGTCCGTAGCAACCTGCCGGTGACCTCAAAGCTCCGAACGCCGAACATGACCCTGAACTTTGCCTGAAGTTTGAAAAAATTTCGGGTTCGTGTTCGGCATACCAAACACCGCAAAATTCAGTACGGACCCAAATTGTGCAGGTTCAGTTCGCCCATCACTATTCCTGGACAAATGCTACCAAGGTGGATAGCCTATGTCCTCACAGTCCCCACATTTTCACAAATATCTCTTCACCCATCAAAAAACAGCCTGAGATAATGTCACCAAATTTTAAAGTAGGGTGTCAGTGAAACAATGTTTAGCTTAACATGGGAAATAAGATTCTAGATCTATTTTGTTTTTTGACATGAAAAGATCAGGAAAGAGCAGTCCAATCTGCCATGTGATGTAAAAATGGTGTAGGGTCTATGACTAGAGAAGCCAGTGGCTATGTGGAAAAAGCTTCAGGCAAAAGATTGTCCAAACAAAAGTGACTCTCCCCCATCTCCCAGAAAAGGTCATTATATAAAGAAAAAATATTTATTTCAGATGAATATATTGATTCTTGGGAAAGAATGCTAACACAACCAGGGTGGCTTTTAGGTTCAGAAGAGAAAATCAGCAGATATGTTTAAAAGCATTCCTTGGTTTGCTTTAAACACCTTGGGATTAAATAAACAAATTGTTCACCACATCCACTTTTATTTTGTATTATACACAGCTCAAAAAAAATAAATAAAGGGAACACCTAAACAATACAATATAACTCCAAGTAAATCAAACCTCTGTGAAATCAAACTGTCCACTTAGGAAGCAACACTGATTGACAATCAATTTCGCATGCAGTTGTGCACATTCAACTTTGTACAGAACAAAGTATTCAATGAGAATATTTCATTCATTTAGATCTAGGATGTATTATTTGAGTATTGCCTTTAATTTTTTGAGCAGTATATATTGGTGGTTTTTTTACTGTTATGTAGTGGGATTTTTTTTCCTTTTGATTTTTTGTTTGCTTCCTAAAATGAACACTGCTCAGAATCACATTGGGTAGCCTTATGCATCTTGCAAATAAAATATTTAGGAGTCACTCCTAAAATATTTAGGAGTCACTCCTAAAACCACGAGAATGAAGTTCAAAGCAGGACATTTGGAAGATTTAATGAAACAATTCCAGTGACTTGAATTTTGGATCATGCAAAATAGCGAGGTAGTCCTTGACTTACAATCACAATTGAGCCCCAAAATTCTGTTGCTAAGCAAAACAGTTAAATGAGTTGCACCCCATTTTATGATCTTTTTGCCATGGTGTTAGCTGAATCATTGCACTTGTTATGTAAATTGTGCGGTTGTTAAGAGGATCTGGCTTCCCCCATTCACTTTTCTTGTCAGAAGCCAGCTGGCAAGATTACAAATGGTGATTACATGGCCCCAGTACAGTGCAACCATCATAAGTATAGGGCAGCTATCAAGCACTCAAAGTTTGATCACACAGCCATGGGGATGCTGCCATGGTTATAAGTGTGAAGGTCACTATTTTCAGTTGTTTTGTAACTTTGGATGGCCAATAAATGAAGGACTACATGTATTTAAGCTTCCAGGGGGAGGGAAGTTAATATCCTTCCCTCCCTCTTTCCCTACCTTCCTTCCTTCCTTCTTTCTTTCCAATGACTCAAATAGTAATAAAAAGAAGAAACAAAGAGCCTATCTTCTGGGCAGGAGACTATACAATTTTAGTACATGCAAAAGAAATATATAATAATAATAATATAATCTTCATTACTCCTTGGAGATAATCATTTCTGATTTTCTTTGGTTTTACGAATAAAATGTAACACTTGATAAAAAAAAACCAAGGATAAAATTTCCAGGAGGATTCTGAAATTCATGTAGGAGATAAAGAGATGTTGATATGAGATCAAATCACAGTATTCATTCCACTGATTTGTATGTGTATTATCATCCATAAATTGTCTTAATTTAATATTGTCAGTTGAAGTAGTATTTCAAAAAGTGTCAGGTATACATTAACCATTTCTCAAAATGCTGGAAGGATAAAGGCAGTGTAGATAGACTAATATAAATGTGTTGAAATATAAATGTGTTGATTTTACACCAAAGTAGCTAAATAGGGTTACAGATTCTGTGATTTATTAAGCTGATAACTTGATAGTGTTCCGTGCGGCATAGTAGCTAAGGTGTTAGGTTCGTAGACAGGAGACCTATAAAAGTTCACTCAGTCACTCTCTCAAACCCAGATGAAAATAGGAAGGGGGAGCACCTTGAACTACTGCCTAAAACAGTGTTGGCGAACCTATGATATGGGTGCCAGAGGTGGCATGCAGAGCCATATCTGTTGGCACAGGAGCTATTGCCCTAGCTCAGCTCCAACATGCATGTGTGTGCTGGCCAGCTGATTTTTGGATCGCACAGAGGCTCTAGGAAGGCGTTTCTGGGTTCCAAAAAGACTCAGTGGGGGGATGGGGGAAGGCATTTTTACCCTCCCCTTGGTCCAGGGAAGCCTTTGGAGCCTAAGGAAGGCAAAAAAAAATGATCCTGCTGGACCACTGAAGGGTTACCAAAATTTTTACTACCACACTGTGAGCGTGGCTTATGCAGGGCGCCCTGCATTTTCTTTCAACATCTTTCAGTGCAAATTGGGTGGTCTGGGGTGGAACTCCATTTTCACTATCCCACTGCATTCCCCTCCCTCCAGGCAGTAGCCCACCCCTGTAATGGACCCACCAGAAATTGGGAAACAGGCCATTTCTGGCCTCCAGAGGCCTCTGGGGAGCAGGGGAAGCTGTTTTCGCTCCTCTCCAGGCATTAAATTATGGGTATGGGCACTCACACATGTGTGATAGTGTACACCCACACTCTTTCAGTACCCGAGGAAAAAAATGTTCGCCATCACTGGCCTAAAAGATATGGTATAAATTTTAAAATAAAATAAGCTGGGATTGGGTGAGATAGAAGTCAAACAAACAAACAAACAAACAAATAAATAAATAAATAAATAAATAAATAAATCTTGATAGAGTAATTTGAGGGTCTGAATGAACAGGGTATTGAGAAAATGATATTTCCCCAGCAAGGAAAACAAACAAAGATATGGATGGTAGGAAACATTTTAAACCAAATACCTGCCTAAATAGTTCCTCTTTCTTTAATCAACAAATAGGCATATTTGTAGGAGTGTCTATTTCTCCTCTTCCTTAACATGCTTGGGAAATGTAAATTTTTTCAAATTCCAATATGAAAATATTATCCCCCCTCCATTTTTTTGATTACTGATAACCAGATAACCTGTTAGAGTTGATACATCCTCTGATGGTACAGTGCTATTACTGGCAATTTAAATGGACCAGAATAGCTTTCTAAAAGTTAGGTGAAAATACACGTTTAAATATGGATTTAGAAAGCAAATCTAATTAGTGCAAACCTGTAATTTTTTATCTCCTTGAAAAGTAAAGGATGTGTTTCAACAGTACAGAACCCTTTTCTCCAAGTGAAAAACTGTCAAGCAGTAACATGAGATTAATGCTGTTGTGTTTGGTTTAGTTTTATTGTGTATAAAAAAGGTTATAAGCAAGGGGAAAAGAAAGCTGAAGAATGGGATTGATTAATGTGACATATCTGAGGCGTTTTTCCCCCCTTCCTTTCTTTCTTTCTACTACAAGTCTCAGCAGCCAGTCAGAGAGATCAGCTTCACACTCAGTAAATTAAATTTAAATTACACAGTCTTGGTGAGAAAATTGCTCAGTTAATCTAGCCTTCTGAAATGAAATTTTTTTTCCACATGAACTCCATCCTAATTTTTCATACCCTGTTGTTTTCTGCTAGAAATCCAATCGTTTTATGTTACTTTATTTTCTCTCTCTCTCTCTTTTCTTTTTTAAAAACCAGATATTAGTTTTCAGCAAATTTATCTTATGGCTCCGGAATATAATGTGTTCAGAATGGAAGAAAGAAGTGATAGCTAAATGGCTGCTGTTATTTTATTACACAAAGGGAATCGGAAAAGGACTAAAAATCCAAACATTTGAAATATTATCCGTGTATTTTGGTACTTTAAAATACTACAGGAAGTTTAAACAATGGAATGTTTATAAACAGTTTTGTAAATAAGTAAATATGTAATACATTTATTTTTTAAAAAATTGGAAAATGTAGCTTATGGGAGAATGGAATCTTCTAAATTATAATATTGCAGGAATTAATACTGCTGACTGTTTAATTTGTGGTTTCAGAATTGGAGCATGTAGGAAATAACCAATAATCACATCCTTAAATTCCCTTTAATCTGTTAGTAATGTTTGGTCTACTTGTCTGCCAATCTTCCTTGTAGTTCATTCAATACATTTGTTAACCACCTGTAGTCAACCATAAATAATACAAAAAATGTCCATAGCAAGCTATAAGTCTACAAATATTACAAATTAGCAGATGTATAAAAGAGGAGGGAATCAGAAAACATGCAGCCCTTTTTTATTTTATTTTTTCCTACTTGTTTGGTATTTTAATTCTTGTTAAATGTGCAACACATGTGCAAGACTGACTTCTATATGGATGCTGTTCAAAGGTCAGGTATAGATACTGTGAAGCAATTGCATTTGAGTTCATAAAGACTTTTTACTTTATGAAAGTTGATATTGCCAATAGCTTCCCTTAGGATACAGAAATCAGATGGTAGATTCCAGCCCCAATGATACCTAAGAGTATCTACTTATAGCTTCATCTATCTCTCATAGTTTCTGCCCAACAGAGTACATCTAACAGAGTGGCATGGTCTGGTTCTTCTCAGTGATGCTGTGTCACCTGGTGGGTCCTAGAAAGAATGCTCATCACTTCCACCCCATGATTAAGTTGGCCTTAACCCTTTGGACTTTCCATGAGACCGTGAAGACTTGGCTTTTTTCTCAGGCACTGGAGTCAGAATTTAGTAGAATCCAGCATAAGGATGTGAGATGAATTGGTAAGGTGTTGATACAGTGACATCAACCTAGTTCATTCATTGATTTACATAACAAGTTTTATTTTAGCTCAATTCCCAGAGTTCTGTTAGTAAGTAGGTAGCTACATATTCTTCTTAAATAAATAAATCGGTATGTACCATAAGTAAATAAGTGATAAGTCCCAGAAAAATAAATCTAATTGAATTAAAGAAAAATACTACATATTGTTGACCATTCTGCCAAGAGATATCTTAATTTATGGATGTATAACTGTGAGTCCATCAATCTATAGCTCATTGGGGAAAAGGAATCCTAAATCTGAGTATTGCATTGGCAGTTCTGTGTTAGCAAAAACTTCAGAAGAGAAGGATTTAGGGGTAGTGATTTCTGACAGTCTCAAAATGGGTGAGCAGTGTGGTCGGGCAGTAGGAAAGGCAAGTAGGATGCTTGGCTGCATAGCTAGAGGTATAACAAGCAGGAAGAGGGAGATTGTGATCCCCTTATATAGAGCGCTGGTGAGACCACATTTGGAGTACTGTGTTCAGTTCTGGAGACCTCACCTACAAAAAGATATTGACAAAATTGAACGGGTCCAAAGACGGGCTACAAGAATGGTGGAAGGTCTGAAGTATAAAACGTATCAGGAAAGACTTAATGAACTCAATCTGTATAGTCTGGAAGACAGAAGGAAAAGGGGGGACATGATCGAAACATTTAAATATGTTAAAGGGTTAAATAGGGTTCAGGAGGGAAGTGTTTTTAACAGGAAAGTGAACACAAGAACAAGGGGACACAATCTGAAGTTAGTTGGGGGAAAGATCAAAGGCAACATGAGAAAGTATTATTTTACTGAAAGAGTAGTAGATCCTTGGAACAAACTTCCAGCAGACGTGGTTGGTAAATCCACAGTAACCGAATTTAAACATGCCTGGGATAAACATATATCCATCCTAAGATAAAATACAGGAAATAGTAAAAGGGCAGACTAGATGGACCATGGGGTCTTTTTCTGCCGTCAGTCTTCTATGTTTCTATGTTTCTATTCTGCTACACAGAGCTGAAAAGGGGAAGGTTTTTAAATCTGTTGTTAATGAAAACTCTCTGAGCAGCTGCCCTGAAAATTATGACTGTTTATCATGGTTTCTACTAAAAATGACTGGCATTCATTTTTGCCAAAGAGATCTTTCATCCATCTTTTGCCTTCCAATTAAAGAGGACTAAATTGAAGCCCTAGCAAATGCTATATCATGAGGTTGGATAGTGTTTGTTTTGTTTTTCTGTGGTGGCTAAAAAGGTAGAACAGGAATCAGATATATCTGCAACTTCTTTTTATATCACAGATGAAATGTGATATAAAGCAGCCTTGTACTTAATTAGATTGTTAGTTCATTTAGTCTTGGATTATCATTATCTTATCAATAACAATTCTCAGCAACCTCTTTATCTCCTCTCTGCTTCTAATATCTTGCAGGTAATGAATCTTGAAAATGCAGAGGACATACTATATATGCTAGGAATGTTACAAATTTGGAGCTAGTCTACAGAGCGCACATTCTAAACGTAATCAGTAAGAAAAAGCTGAGGGCATACACCAGTCTAGTATTTGATTTTTTTAAATATAAATGATGCTGTGCTTCAATGGTTAGATTGGTATTTTAACATAGATTTTATTGTGTTTTATTAATCTAGGTTAAATGTTATATGTTATAGGAAATATATGTTGCTATTCCATGTATGATAAACCATTCACTAAATAAATAAATAACAAAAACTGTTGTAGTATATAGCAATTAGTTTATTTCCCTCAGATTACTCATTTGAACACAAGATGATAAAACCCAGTACTGGCAGTTGTTAGTTAGAAAGACTTTCCCTGTTTTCTCCCTGGAAAAAATACTTAAGCATTGGATAGGAACAGTATTGATCTTTCTGGTGAAGGACTGCTTTAGGACATGCGTTGAGGAGTGGGTTTCATAATTATCAACCATTATAATTTGGGGAATCGCCTGTAAGGTTTGGGAGTCACATACTATTTTAGAACAAGTCTTCTTTTTTTCTCAATGAGTAGTCCCTGTATATGCTTATGAAAAAGGGTGGGTTCAAAATGTCTATCTGTGTGATGTCTTACAAGATTCATTCCCCCTGCCCTCTTCATTTTTTACAAGAAGCTACCATTTAAGGTGAGATCAATATCATCTATATTCTGATGATATCCATGCTACATTACCCAGTCAAGGCCAGGCTGGAGATACAGTGGAATCTTGGCCCAATGCCTAGATGCTACGGAGATTTAAATGAGACAAAAAAAATTAAAATTGAACTTTAGCATGATGGATGTAGTCTTTCTCCAGTTGAGTTCTTTATCATCATCCTCTAAAATACCTGATTTGTACTCCTGGCTACTATTGTATGCCCCAGGAACATTTTTCCAGCTTGAGTATCAGTTTTAGACCTACTTTGAGAAAGATAACTGATGCCCTAATTCTCACTTGCTTAGACTACTACAAAACACTCTACATGGGATTACTTTTGAGGTCACTTGGAAACTGAACTGATATAAAATGTAACAACCATTTCATCAGTAAGAGAACATAGAAGATCGTTTGTAGGCCTGTTTTGGTTTCTAACAAGTTTCCAGATTTAATTAAAAATGCAATTTTTAACCCATAAAGTCATACATGACTTAGCTCCCAAGTATCTCCAAGGCCATTTTTTCCCAGTGCAATCAACCCATACAATGCATTCTTCATATAAGAGACTTTTAATAGTCCTTCATTTTTTGGAGAAGGCGAGCAAGACCTCCTGAAGAAGGGGACAAACTCCTTCCAGGGGCTATGTTGATGCCAACCCAGATGGTATTGCAAATGTTGCTACTTTGAATTGTTTTTAGAGTCTCATCATACTAACTGTGAAGATTATGTATGATTATGGTATATAAAAAATATACATGTCAAAGGGCTCATCTTAATCTACTGAACCTGCACCAACATCTTGAAGAGCTTTTAGGATAGTTTTTGGGAATAAGTTTTTTTTTAAACATAGTGGGATTTTTACTACTATTGAAAACAAGTATGTAAACAATTAAGTTGTAATGTATCTATAATGGCAAAGGTGAGAGTTTTCCCTTGTTATTTTTGCCTCTCACTTTGTTCCCTGTACTATCATTGTTGGATTCCTCAGCAATATAATTAGATAATAAGCACCTAGGAATGGAATATTTTATACACCATTCCATAAAACCACTAGTGATATTAGATTTAATCCCACCTTTATCCAGTATTATTAAAGGTGACATATATAATATCCCCAACTCCTATCTGTCCCCAAACAATTATTTTGTAATATTGAAGGGTTTAGTCTGGGAGAGCGTGACTGATCCAGTTATCCAGTCAGCTTTTATACATAATGGGGGATTAGCACTCACCATCTCCTTGTTGCTAGTCCAGCAACAATAACCATTACACCAAACTGACTTTCTTTTGCATGTTCTTAATATGAATGAGGATTTCTTTTCAAATTCCACATGTCAAAAGTTCTAGGGAATATTTAGGAAATATTTTGGATCTCAGCATATTGCCTATTAAAAATAATAATGCTTTTTAAAAAGGATCTGAAAAGGAATAATTCTATTTATACTCTCCGATCAACAAATTCCTGATCAAAGAGGAAGAACAATTAGAGTAATGTCAGGGCAAACCAGATAGTCATATTAGTGTGATTTGATTAAAAGGTTTCCAGAGGGCTGTTGAATAGCGAAACATTTCCAGTTGTAAACAGATGGTGCAGAGGAGAGAAACAAGAATAAGATGTTGTCATGGTCAGAGAGATAGAGAGCACCGCTGAATGTCTCAGTGGACTTGTGACATAATCTTTTGTTAGCTGTCAAATAAAAAAAGGATCTTACATCACCGTTTTAAAAAGATCTTATAGAATGTTATGAGTTTCCTGGGATCAGTTATGATTGTGCCTGCAGAATCTTGACAGAGGTGAGGACCAACTTGGAGCAGTTTGATTGATCCAATGGATTCTCTTATTTATTTGCAGACTACAGATGACATCTTGGTGGCCTCAGCTGAATGCCCCAGCGATGATGAGGACATTGATCCCTGTGAGACGAGCTCAGGTGGGTTAGGTTAGTCAACTTTTTTATTACTTCCTTTTTATTTTTATTCTTTGCATGCAGCAGTGATCGAAGAACATTTTATTTCAGCCTATATTAACAGGGAAGCAAAATTCAATCTCTTGGGTCCCAGATAGGAATTGCCAACATAATTCTCTGTGTACATGTGTCTGTTATGTATGAAAGAGAGAGAGAGAGAGAGAGAGAGAGAGAGAGAGAGAGAGAGAGAGAGAAGGACTCCTACTAAAGGGATTATTGTCCTTTGGTAGCTTGTATAAACAGGAAACTTAACAGCTGTATGGAAAAACCTAAACACGAGTGAGTGCCTACAAATATGGAGATATACAGTGTATATATTAGAACATTGACAATTGATTGTTTTTATTAAAAGGTCTTCAAGAACTACTAATTAATTATATGATAGTGGACCTATTTTAAGCAACATGTTCATTAAGGAGCCTGTAGATGAGATTTAAAAAGCAGAATTTTTAGGATTTAAGATTTAATAATAATAATTTGAGCCCTCTAAAAGAAAAATGAATCTATGACTTATAAGACATTCCGGTTGCCTAGAATTGTACAAACTTCTGCTGAACAGAAGGCATTTTGCCATGGAAAACTTCATAGATATGAAGCATATTAGATTTGCAACCAAACTATGAAATCTCAATAAGGAAAGTATTATTGTTTATGAATGTTACGAGATTTCTGTGTATGTATGTAGATGATAGAGCACATTTTATAATCTGGTGAACAATATTCAGCCAATATTCAAATGGCAGCTCACCATCTCTTCTAAGATATACAGTTGTTTCCATTGTTAAGGTTTTATCATACAGCTTCTTTTGAAAAGGACAGTTATGTTATTTGCAACAAAATAAAATTATAAGAAGACTGAGAAATAAGACAAGAAAGGCATTTGCTATGTGCCCCAGTTTTAATATATTTTCCCCATGGAAATAATATAATTCCTTTGAAGATAAGATTGACCCTCCCCCCTCCCCCTTTGACAGTTTTTGCAAAGACCTGAAGATGTGGTTCTGTCAGTGGAGACTGCAGAGTTATAAGAGGACCCCAAAGTAGACTCCAAGTAATAAGAGTCCATAAAGCTGCTGGACTGATTGTTGTTGGCAAAGAGTGATGGTTTATTGGTTTTTGTACAGAGGTTTTATCTTTGTAAACCAGTTGGAGTCACCATGAATGAATTGGGAAGCCATATTTAAATTTTTATTCATAATCACAATGGCTATAAAAAATTCAAGTTCCAAAATCTTTGATATGCTATACATGGAGAGACCTAAACCTGCCTTATAGTCAGGATGTAGATCTTATAGGCAGTTCCACAGGGGCATTATATAGACTTTTACATCATCTGATTGGTCCTGTAGGAACTCCATGGGTTGGACTGAGATCATTCCTTCAATTAACTAATTGCTTCCCCACATTCTACATTAGAATTTTTTTGACAAAGACCAAGAAATATATTACAACTTCCTTACAAGAATTCACAGAGCACTGTTACTTTCCCATTGAAGTAGTACATATTTATCTAGTCACATTTACATGCTTTCAAACTGCTAGATTGGCAGGAGCTGGGTGAGGACAGGAACTCACCCCATCACATAGCACTCAGCTCTCAAACCCAGCTGCAGGCTTTCTAGCCAAGAAGCCCAGCATCTTTAACCACTGAGCCACCACGCTACCCTATTGGATGACAGCAAAAAGTCAAATTTAACTCATTTTGATCTAGATGCAACATGTCCAATTTTTTGGAAGAATGCTTTGTCCCTACCTTCTTCCAATTGGTTTTAATTTTCCTGTTCTACTGTATTGTTGATATGTAATGTTTGAGCAAGTAATCCAACTCTGAAATCATTATCTCTCACATTTTGTTCTAGAAAATACAGATATTTATAAATATTTGGGTATTAATATATTTTCTGCTAGGATTGTTTTTCTTGATTCACGAGGCCATTTCAAGCTCTGGGAATCAAAAGTACAAACATCTAATTTATTATACTTCAATAGATCCCATGTATTGAAACAAGAAGAGTATATTTGTTAGACATACCAATATAAGCAACAACTGCCATGATCCATATTTCATATTTATTTATATTAGAGTTGTCATACTGAGGGCCAGAAACTACTTCAGTGCTATTTGTATTTTGTTTTTATCCAATAATTCAAAGGACATAGAATCAAATGCAGGTTTACAATTTGCATTGTTTCATCTGGAAGTAAAAACTACATTTATTTACACATTCACAACTTCAAGCACATTTTTGAAACTCAAAATCTGACTTGCCAGGTTTGGTTGAGTTCTAGGAAAAACTAAGTTAGATGCTTGTTCAATTTCCTGATTACCTAGTGCCACCATTCCCGTACACATTTTTTCTTTCCAACAAGTTTTGATTAATTCATCAAAACTGGGCCAGCCACACCTTGGCCTTTTAGCCACACCTTGTTCTTATTGAAAGCAATAGCCTTTGTTCTGTTATTATAGGGACTTCCTTTCTGCCTCCATAGCTTGTGTTATGTACTCAGAATTTTTTATATGTTCATTCACACAAACACATGGTGCAATGCTGCACATTGTCATAATATAATGGCATTATGTAATGATTGACATATATTAGTATTAGTATTATTACACTACTATATATTTTATTAGTTACACATAGTTCATAGAGTCCTCAAAACGTTAAGAATCGTGAAAACTCAGTCTTCTACAAGTTAAGATTACTTATCCTTCTGTGTTGAACCAATTCATCTACCCACTTTGGAATAACTGTTTGTGAGTTAAAGGTTATGAACTCTATTAGCTGCAACGGTTTCCTCCAAAGATTTAAGCAACATTCCCAATCATTATTTCCTTCCGTATTAGAATAACTTGCTTCATCCCTCCTACCCCTCCCTTCCCCCCCCCCCCATGTATTCACACATAACTGATTCTCCTTGTTGCCTTCTGAGAAAATATCTCCTGAGATGAGGCAGCATTTTTAGTATTGCTATACAGTGCATCTAAAAGTTATTTCAGCTCTGATATTTTGCCTCTGTGAGGAAATTTGACTCTTAAAACATTAGCCACAACACAATCCTGCCCATGTGCCATTATAAAAAAAAATTGGCTGGCATATAGATACATTTGGAGGACACAAAATCATGTACCCTTCCTATAAAGTCATGAATATTGAAGTGATGACAAATAAATCACTAGCTGTGTTAAGCGTGACTGTTCATCTTTTTGTTGTCAATATAAGCAGTGTTCATTTTAGTAAGTTTTTATAGATGCAGGGATGACACTTATCAGATGTGAATGCTTATTGATAAGTGTTTTTGATGTATAGTGAAAAATTAATTTAACATAAAGGTCCGCATCTATATTTCTACAGTTGCTAATTTATAGTTTAATATAGTTATTGTCAGGCCAGCCTTTGAATTCACATTTTATGCTGATTTATTAATTTTGTTGATTTCTTTAGAAGTAAGACATAGTATCATTCCCTGGCAGAAATAGCCTATCACTCTCACCAAATCCTTGTCTATCATCTCTGATTTTGCTAGCTGTGCACTTACCTTTCAATAAATAATGAATGCAAATATGTGACTTGCAAGAAATATAGGAAATGAAAATATAATTGAGACAAAGCCTGCTAATCAAGCAGTGCATGAAACTTTGAATAAAAATAAAGCCAGAGTAAAAAGTGACCAAATCATATAAAGTACAGCTTACATTGGAATACACAAAGATATCACACAAACAGTATTTACAGAGAGAGAAACCCATTCTTTGCTCTTACATTACAAACTATCCATTCTTGTCTGTATATACTCGGTATGTAAAGAGAAAAAATATCTGGTTCCTGCTTCTTGAGCACATCTCCTCAAATATGGGTTTGAATAATAAGGATATACAGTGATCCCCCGATCATTGCGAGGGTTCCGTTCCAGGACCCCCCGCAATGATCGGTTTTTCGCAAAGTAGCGCTGCGGAAGTAAAAACACCATCTGCGCATGCGCAGATGGTGTTTTTACTTCCGCAGCGCTAGCGAGGAGCCGAAGATTGGGGTTCCTGGGAAGGGGACTCAGCTGGGAAGCGGCGCTGGGGTTTCCCCACCGCCCACGCAAACTCCTCGCTGCCGCTCGCCCGCCCTTCGCCCGCCCACGCCGCTCGCTCGCTCACGCCGCTTCCCAGCTGAGTCCTGAAGCCAATTCGCTTCAGGACTCAGCTGGGAAGCGGCGAGAATGAACGGCGTGGGCGGGCGAAGGGCGGGGCGAGCGGCGGGCGCGTGGGCAGGCAGGCAGCGGACAAGCCGTTCGCTCGCGCCGCTCGCTCGCGCCGCTTCCCAGCTGAGTCCTGAAGCCAATTCGCTTCAGGACTCAGCTGGGAAGCGGCGAGAATGAACGGCGTGGGCGGGCGAAGGGCGGGCGAACGGCGCGCGCGCGCGGGCAGGCAGGCGGCGGACAAGCCGTTCGCTCGCGCCGCTCACTCGCGCCGCTTCCCAGCTGAGTCCTGAAGCCAATTCGCTTCAGGACTCAGCTGGGAAGCGGCGCGAAGCGAACGGCGTGGGAGGGCGAAGGGCGGGCGAGCGGCAGCGAGGAGTATGCGTGGGCGGTGGGGAAACTCCTCGCTGATGCCCGCCGCTCGCCCTCCCGCCAGCAAGAGGGGGAAGGCCCCGGGAAGCCGCCCAGCAGCTGATCTGCCCGGCGCCATCTACGCATGCGTGCCCATAGAAAAAAGGGCGCGCATGCGCAGATGGTGTTTTTACTTCCGGGTTGAAAAATCGCCATATAGCCGTTTCGCAATGATCGGGATCGCAATACCCGGGGGATCACTGTATTCCATTATTTGAGCATGGAAAGTGGTTAAGGTAAACCAGTAGACTAGAAATAATTTAGCTTATCTACAACCAAAGTCATTCCCAGGGAGATAATACTCAGTTCCTCTTCCTGATCTTGATATGATTGAGACATTGCTGTCATTTTTATAGCATTGTATTCTTTTATATTACAGATTTATTTTTTACTTGTTCAGTTTTTTTATTTGATAGGCATAATAAAACCAGACTGATATGTGTACATTTTTGCTTCCTTTATGAATTGAATTCATTATGCATTCAACAGTGACCTTTTAATCCCCACTTTTTATTTATAAAGATAATTATTAGAAGATCTTCAAAACATTTTTTTTGAGTCTGAGATTCCTGATACTGCAGTGTTTAGAATTATAGGCTGACTGTGCCCCCAGCCAGGAGTTCAATCCTGACAAAGTTCAAGATTGACTCAGCCTTCTATCCTATGAAGTCGGTAAAATGAGGATCTAAGTGTTGAGGGCAAAATACTGACATTGTACTTAGTGCTGTAAAGCCCTAAGTAGCAGTTTTTAAGTCTATATGTTATTGCTATTCCTCCAGTATTTTCCAGCTAATAACAAAGTATCCATGTATAGATAATCAAACTGATGTTGATAGGTTGAATTTGGAACCATTCCAAGTGTGTGCCAACTTCTTCCCCATAGATATCATCAAACCCCCATACGATAGATTATATATTAGAGCAGATTGTTAATTTAGCTAGTCAAGGTTGTTTAAGAAACAGTAGCAGAATGTTATTTCCATATTCTAGAATCAAAGAATTGGAAATGTCACTGTTGCCAACTCTTGTTCAGTTCAAGGAATCTAGTTAATCCATCATTACCAGGTTCTGTGAATTATTTTCTTAATCACCTCTTAAAAAAGGAGAAACATCCACCTTCATAAATACAGTAATATTCTTCCTATGCATTGAAAAACAACAACACTCAATTGGAATCTGCTTCTCTATAAATTCATTTCATTACACCAAAGTAGTATGTTTGAATATATGTTTGTCATTTCCAAAGTAAACACAATGTGGTCTTTTAAGATACTACTTTTATTAGGAATCCAACAGAAGGCTTAATTTCCTAGGAACATCGGGAAATTCAAAAAGTCTTCACAGCTAGATGTTTAACTAGTGGATTAACTGGACAAGGAAGTATAGTAAATTCACGTTTTTCCTTGGGCTACACTTTCATTTTACTATTTCAACTATATTTTCCCCTTCTTCTCTCTGTTGCTTATATACAATAAACCTAAAGCTGGAGTAAACAGCCAATTTTTGTTGAGCTCTATATTCCCTTATGGATTAAAACAATCTGGAAATGAGACAGAGACAACAAAAGGTTGAAGCTATCAGTTACAGTATTTATTCATTTATTTATTTATTTATTCAATTTTTATGCCGCCCTGTTCACTTAGACTCAGGGCGGCTTACAACATAGCTCTTTTTAACAGAGCTAGGTTATTGCCCCCACAATCCGGGTCCTCATTTTACCCACCTCGGAAGGATGGAAGGCTGAGTCAACCTTGAGCCGGTGATGAGATTTGAACCGCTGACCTTCAGATCTACAGTCAGCTTCAGTGGCCTGCAGTACAGCACTCTACCTGCTATGCCACCCTGGCTTTCCAGTATTTCATTCCTATTCTTCTCCCTCTTTTATCTCTTTCCCTTATTGACAATTTTTTATTTCTCCCCACACAGCAAGTTGTTGTAGATGGAGGCAGAGCATACGTACTAGGCATTTTTGCAGATTGAGCATTTTAAATATACTTTTTAATGAAATGAATTGTACCAGTTGCCAATCCTTAGGCCTGGGGTAGTCAAAGTTGGCTCTTCTATGACTTGAGGACTTCAACTCCCAGAATTCCTGAGCCAATCATGCTAGCTCAGGAATTCTGGAGGTTGAAATCCACATGTCATAGAAGAGCCAACTTTGCCTACCCCTGCTCTACGCCAAAGGCACATGGTGCAGGAACAATTCTGTTCTATGACAGGAAAGGGAACCCAATCTATCTTAAGAAAACAGATTTACCAAATGGTCTCTCTAGACATTATTTATTTATTTATTTGTTTGTTTGTTTATTTATTCATTCATTCATTCATTCATTCACTTATTTATTTATTTTATTGAATTTGTATGCCGCCCCTCTCCGCAGACTCGGGGCGGCTAACAACAGTAATAAAACAATATAAACAAATCTGATATTTAAGTTAATTTTAAAAAGAAACCCCAGCCATACCATGCATAATTTTTTTTTATAAGCCTAGGGGAAGGGAATATCTCAATTCCCCCATGCCTGACGACAAAGGTGGGTTTTAAGGAGCTTACGAAAGGCAGGGAGGGTGGGGGCAACTCTGATATCTGGGGGGAGTTGGTTCCAGAGGGCCGGGGCCACCACAGAAAAGGCTCTTCCCCTGGGTCCCACCAAACGGCATTGTTTAGTCGACGGGACCCGGAGAAGGCCAACTCTGTGGGACCTAACTGGTCGCTGGGATTCGCGCTGAAAAAGACATAGGTTCTACTACTTACAGGTTATGCTAAGAAAGAAGAATTGAAGGGAACTAAATTCAGTTCTTCCTTTATCTTCTTTAGATAAGGAATAATTCCCTTTTATAAAACTTAAATATATCTAGTGTCATAATTTTGCCCCAACTTTATTTAAATATTTCAATAACAGTATAAAGGCAAAATCACCTGAGGATATATATTGTAGACATGTAATGCTAAGAAATTCTGGAGTATAACTCTCCAGATGAAATGAAGTTTAGATAAGGTGATACACCTCAGAGAGCTTTTTAGTTTCCAGCTGCTTCCAGATTGAAAACCTACCAGAGACTATACTAATAAGCAATTCCACTCATACCCCCATGTAAAAGTTGATGAGTAAACAGGCAGAGAAAATGTATGTAATCTTGTGAATAATTTTCTAATCCCCCCATTTCCATTTGATATATGCAAAAGCATGAATATGAACCAAGAAAAGGTCTTAAACTGTATTTTTGTTAATAAAAGCTTTTGCTAATCTCAATTCTCAAACACTCCAGGAATCTGCATTTCCCATTTTCTTTTCACAGCATTAATGAACAATGGACATTGGCAATAGTCTTTTTTTCTTTTTTTCCCTTTCTCTTGAAAGAACTGCCAAGAATTATAATAAGCCTGTAATATATAGTGGAAAAGTCTAAACAAGTGTGACTGTTCTGCGTGTTATTTCATGGCTGCAGAAATGCAAACAGGAATACAAAAATCAATCCCACCCAATAGGGTCTACGATATAATTCAGAAGGTAGCATAATAGTGGTGAGTAGAGAGAGAACACTGAAAGAAAACAAGTGCAGCAAATCCATCTCACTGATGATATGCAAAATAGTGCATTGTAGACAGAATGCCAGTTTAATAATATTTTCATTCCACTCTCAGAAACTAAATTGTATGACTTTCCACTTACCCTCAGCCAAACTATCCACACAGCCAAGCAAATAGCTTTAGTACTTGCAGGTGTTCCTTTCAATCACAGTCACAATATATTCTTTCCAATCTGTTCATTTTATCATCCAGTTTTTCATCCGCCATTGCTTGGACAATAATAAGGTACTGATATTGTTTTGATTTCCCCCCCCAATATACAATAAAGCAGTCTTTTAACTAGTGTTGTTTTCCCCCCCAGAATAATAAAGATTCGTTGGCAGATACTTCTCAGTATTCATTGAATTGCTGTCAGGAAGTTAACAGCAATCCTTTTAAGGAATAAGTTTTCATGGCCTGAAAATATGTTTGCATTCAGAAAACTCTGAAAATTATTTTTGCAAACATCTCCTGCCACCCAAATTGCAAAATCATTATCTCTTACAATTCTTCCTATTTCTCAGGAAATGATGTAACAATTAACCTTGCAGTTGGGTTTGCATTTAGTATACACTTGTACTGTTTCAGGTGTAATGAAATGTAACAATCTGCGTGTAGCAAAAGGGAAACAAAACTACCACACACACACACACACTCTTAGTAAGAACCCCTTAAATGAGGAAAAGTCAATTAATCACAAGTTTCAGATCCTCATGACAAATAATCTACAGGTCTCAAATTTCATTTCGGGTCATATTTGGGTCATATGACCCGAGCAGAACAGCAAGGTTAAATCAAGTAGAAAACTAAAGTAGATATTCTGTGAGTATCCTGTGAGCAAATTTAATCACAGTGTTGTTCAGACTTGCTTGACAGTTTAATGGAGGCAACAAGGTTCATATTTCTTCAGTTGCAGTGCATTCACTGAAGTTAAACATTCAGGTATATGAGTTGGATAATATAAGTGTAAACTTATTATAGCGCTTATTATAGCGCTGGAGTAGCATAGTACAGCTTCTCAAGAATGTTGAAAAACTGATGTGCATATTTATTCATTCATTCATTCATTCATTCATTCATTCATTCATTCAATTTTTATGCCGCCCTTCTCCTTAGACTTAGGGCGGCTTACAACATGTTAGCAATAGCACTTTTTTAACAGAGCCAGCATATTGCCCCCACAATCCAGGTCCTCATTTTACCCACCTCGGAAGGATGGAAGGCTGAGTCAACCTTGAGCCGGTAATGAGATTTGAACCGCTGACCTTCAGATCTACAAGTCAGCTTCAGTGGCCTGCAGTACAGCACTCTACCTGCTGCGCCACCCCGGCTCATAACCTTTACAGTTTATTTCAGACACAGGAAGAAAAACTCCCAAGTGGCATAACTGACATTAAAGAGGCCAGTTTCTTCTTTATGTGCTATCTATCTTATTATTTATGGCAACCAGGGGTGAGCTACTACCTGGATTGGGGGGGGACGCAGTGGGATAGCAAAAATGGAGCTCCACTCTAGAGCACCCAATTTGCACTGAAAGATGTTAAAAGAAAATGCACGGTGTCCTGCATAAGCCATACCCGCAGTGTGGTAGTAAAAAAATTAGAAGCCCTTCACTGATGGCAACTATATTTTTCCGTCTTTTTTTTTAAAGTACCGTAACACTCAAGTAGAAGCATCTGCAGATGCTCTGTTCCTTTGAAATGGCATGCATCGACGAGATGTATGCATAGAAAAGGGAAGGCTGTTACTACAAGGGTGCAATGTTCTTTTCATACACTGACTGGTTTGACCATAACCATTCCATTGTGGACATGGCTATTACAAAAACTCTTCACTTCGCTTTAAAATTTATTTTGATTCTGTAGATATGAATAGAGCATTTGCCTCTGAAAATGTCTAATCCACAGTTACATTCATATAGTATTTCTGTTGCATTCTTTATACTAGATATGTTGTTGTGAAAAACAACCAATATTGATAATATTGAAAAAGTTATTTTTCTTTTATTAAGGCAATGAAAAAAAAGACAATACAGTGTCTTCATTGTAGTTTCCACCCCATTTCCCACAGCCGATATTAGAAGTTACTACTCTGACAATGCCAGGAACAGCTTCAAGTTAATTAAGTGGTTCTGTCTTCTTGAAACAGATGGAGTGAGATGATTGTGAAATGTTGCTTGAAGTGAAACAATGCCAGCAGTTTCAGATTATTTTTAAGAAAAATTAAATTTTATATCTTTATACCTGGCATTCAGTGGAACATTTTACTGTTAAAGAAGTTTGAAAGTTGTTTTTTTACTGCCAATTAATAGAAATCTAATTGACAACATTTGCATAAAATGCCTACATTCAAAAGATGATATTTAGCCTGTCAGGTAGCATCATCTCTCTTCAGCATGTTCCATTCTTCCTTGAATAGAAAGTAATTTCCAGAATCACATTCAGCATGATAAATCTCCTATTTCCATTTTCTATAGCTGTTCCTATAGAGTTATCCCGTCACAGCGAATTATGAAACAATTGTTGACATATCCAGCTCAGATGAATTTCCACATAATACTGGGCATAGAATGAAGAATTAAATTAAAAGAAAGATGTGGTTTCTAACTACCCTTGTTCATCCTAAGCTTAGAAATGGAAGCTTAGATTTTTCTGGTTAGAAAGTTTTAGCAGAGAAAAACCCGAGAAAGATCTATGTAGACTGAAGGGAGATAATCACCTAAGCATGTTGTTGGAAACTTACTAAGTTGATGTCATACTGCTTCTTCAGCTAAAGCTTTCTTTATAATTATCTTGGCTCCTTGTTGGGGATCCATAAATGGCATCTCCAGAAAAGTATCACCTGAAGGGCCTGGTCACCTGTTACTATCCTACTGAGCATCGGAAGATATTTTAAATAAGACACATGGATCTCTTCTGGAGGGGGCAGAGGGATAGGCCAAAACACAGGTCCAGGGCAACGTGCAAGTCAGGGCTGAATGTTTTTAGACTGGAAAGAAATACCTTTGATACTCATGTTCATTAACTATCTAAAGCAAAGAAGAACAAGAGAGTTTCTGAGACTTAGAATAAAAACAGTGGCTATTCTTCATGCTGAGTATTTGAGAGGATGGAAGAAGGGAGGAGAAGGAGGAGAAACAGATAGTGATAGTGATAGCAAAGTGGATGTAGTTATCTACTGTTACTGCTGTGGCTTTCCTCAGGGCTGAAACTAATATTGGGAGTTTCCTCATGCAGTTCACCTTCTAAATTTCCATCCTTGTCCCAACATTTATTGGGTTTACTTGCTTATTTCTTAGCACTGGTCCCTCTTCCCCCTCCTCCATATGCACTGCTGTGTTTTTTTCTTTCCCCTCTTACACTTTTCTTTTTTGATGGAACCCCTTTGCTTCACCGGAACCCCTTTGATGGAACCCCTTTGCTTTGGTTGAGTTTGCCCTTTCTTTCAAGGGTTTCCTGTCTTGTTTCTTCCCTAAAATGTGTTGTGTGCACTTCTTTATCATCTTTTATTTATTATTAGAGTTGAAAGGGACCTTACAGGTCATCAAGTTCAACCCACTGCTTGAGCAGGAAATCCTACAGCACTCCAGCCAAATGGCAGTCTAATCTCCTCTTGAAAATATCCAAAGTTGGGGAGTTCACAACCTCCGCTGGCAGGCCGTTTCATTGGTTGATCGCTCTCACCGTCAGGAAGTTCTTCCTTATCTCCAGGTTGAATCTTTCCTTGGTCAGCTTCCAACCGTTGTTCCTCATTCGGCTCTCTGGTGCCCTGGAAAATAGTGTGTCCCCCTCCTCTCCATGGCAACCCCTTAAGTACCTGTATACAGCTATCATGTCCCCCCTAGCCCTTCTTTTTACTAGACTATCCATGCCCAGTTCCAGCAACCTTTCCTTGTATGGCCTGGCCTCTAGTCCCCTTATCATTTTAGTTGCTCTTTTCTGTACCATTTCCAGAGTCTCTATATCTCTTTTGAAGTGTGGTGACCAGAACTGGATGCAATACTCCAGGTGCGGTCTGACCAGGGCCTTTTAGAGTGGTATTATTACCTCTCTGGTCTTGGAGTGTATCCCCCGTTCATGCAGCTTAGGATTTTCACCTTTTCCAAGCCATCCTTACTCTTTTCTTGCCCCACCCACTTTCATTTCTTAGTTTTCTTGTATTTTTTTCAAAAAAATACATACATACATACATACATACATACAATACCTGTTCAGTTTTTTCTTTTTATACAATTATACAGTTAATACATTTTGTCTCCTCTGTGGATACTAACAATGACTTTATACAGTTAATACATTTTTTTCTCCTCTGTGGATACTAACAAGGACTTTATACAGTTAATACATTTTTTTCTCCTCTGTGGATACTAACAAGGACTTTATACAGTTAATACATTTTTTCTTCTCTGTGGATACTAACAAGGACTTTATACAGTTAATACAT
The DNA here is from genome assembly GCF_031021105.1 of Erythrolamprus reginae. Classification (NCBI taxonomy): domain Eukaryota; kingdom Metazoa; phylum Chordata; class Lepidosauria; order Squamata; family Dipsadidae; genus Erythrolamprus; species Erythrolamprus reginae. Next base: position 378,645,575 of record NC_091950.1, on the reverse strand, counting down.
TTTTTTTCTCCTCTGTGGATACTAACAAGGACTATCAATACAATAACACATTAAATTGTACCAAAAGGGCGGACTACTCTTCACAACATGTAGAAAAGGAATATGAGACATATATAAAAACTTACATTTTGTTCCGTACACCAGTGAATTCATGGCTTAATCTGCCCAGATATACCTGGAACCCTTGCAGTCTAAGTAGATGCTGTGCTAGAATATTTAATCCTCATGTTATATTTCCTCCAGTAATAAATGCTTTCTTTACATGTACCGGTGTAAGCATTAATATGTTAATGGTTATTTTACTGATTTCAAGATTTTTATTTTTTAATAAGTGTCAGAAGTTCATATGCAATAGATTTGCAGAATCTAATATTTGTTCTCTAGCAGCATAATGAAATTGTGCAGTTTTTGAAAGAATGCAGTGAATGTCTTTTCTAAATAGATTAGAAAGTTCTAGGTTGTCAGATCAGCATAATGTAAAAATTTGATTCTCTGAACCAGATAGTTCCTTGGGAAATGGTAGGGTATGGAGCAACTGATTTGCCCAACATTCGTGTCTTGATTCCAGAATCTTAAAGGGAAACCAACTGTCCAAAGTAATAGTGTTACAGTTAGAAAATGTCTAGATGATTTTCTACTTTGCATTACATAAATGCTTGTGTTTTTTTTTGTTTTTCATCATCTGTTTACAGCAAGTCCCACCAAACCAGGACGGGGAGGATACCCAAGTTCAGAAGAGGTGGTTCGGGAATCCAGCAGCACAACTGGCATGGTGGTTGGGATCGTAGCAGCAGCTGCTCTATGCATTCTCATCCTCCTCTACGCTATGTACAAGTACAGGAACCGAGATGAAGGCTCCTATCATGTTGATGAGAGTCGAAACTACATCAGTAACTCAGCACAGTCCAACGGGGCTGTGATTAAGGAAAAGCAACCCAACAGCTCTAAAAGCTCCAGCAAAAATAAGAAAAACAAGGATAAGGAGTACTATGTCTGATCCCAACAACTGGAAAGAACAATTGTATAGAAATAGTCTTCATTTTATCTGAGACATAAAACAAAACTTATTTACTTTACTTTTTATGAAGCACATACAAAGTTTAAAAAATGGGGAAAGGAATATGGGGAATGCAAATAGAAAGGAAAGACTTTTTAACAAAACAAGGAATGACAAAAATGAAATAAGCATTTCATACTGGTTTCTCTGAAACGGGAGTCAGTAACCCCCTTACGTTCACAGTGTTTTCATTTACTCTGCCATCTTTATGTTGCTGGAATGTTTCTGAAGAAGATGTTGGTACTACTGCTCACTCCTAAGGCAAAGAGTATTACTCCAAAACATCACCCAGCACAACACAAATTGTGACAAACTGAAACAAAGAAAAGATGAAATCATGCACACACCCACAGTAAAGAAGCTACCTATGAGTCTGGATTTAGCCAAAGTGCTAGCACTTTCCTGAGGAGTAAGTCAATTTGATTACCTGACAAGACTTTGCCATTTGACACAAGCCCTCAAGAAGCAAAGGTTGAAACTGAGCTTGCCAACTGGTGCAACAAAACAATGATTGGAGCTTGGGTTTGAAGTAAAGTGCTGGCTTTTCTGAATAAACCACATTTAAAAACAGAAGAAAACATTTTTTTGAAAAAAAAAAAAGCCCCTTTCTGGTTGTGAGGAAAAAAAAATATAGCGGCCTTATTTTCAAAAATAACAATAAACAAAGAAACAAAATACGTGAAATATAAGGCTTATTTTCACACACCATTACCAACAAATCCTAAACTGAGGGCATAGATGCGATCATTGGAATTTAAAAAATCATGCACGCTTAGTATGTTATTACCTATGTTTATATTAAAAACACATCTATATGTGCTTTCTGGACTGTGATAAGTGATGTTTTCTAGCCTGTTGTATAGAAAATGCAAACTATATCTGCTCTTCAACCATTTTTGGTAAACTCAATGTTCTAAGTGTTGCTAGGTATAGAATGTTTTATGACATCTGGAGCAACCAACATTTCTGTTTACTTTTACAGCCATGAGAAACTGCCACACTTTTTATTCCCTTCTTGTCTTCCTCCCTCCCTCCCTTCCTTCTTCCCTCCCTTCCTGGGTTTGATTTTAATTTACAGTGTAGTAAATATACTAAACAGGATGTGTATGAATGTATATAAGAGTCAGCTAATTTTCTTCTTAACTTGTACAGCCTCTCTTCTTTTGCAGTTTAGTTTTAGTAGTTTGTATGAAAGAAGTGGACTATAGAAAGCAAATATATATAGATATAAACTTCATAATTTTCTTCTCCAATTGTCTATCCACTCCTACATTAGCAAAATCAATCACAGTTACGTGATTTCAGCTCCTTTCTCTCCCTACCCCATTAAACCCAACAACTGCTGATTTAAGTGACCTTTACAATCTAGTTTAGAGGTCTTCAAACTTAGCAACTTTAAGACTTGTGGACTTTAATTCCCAGAATTCTCCAGCCAGCATAGTTGGCTGAAGAATTCTGGGAGTTGAAGTCCACAAGTCTTAAAGTTGCCAAGTTTGAGAACTTCTGCAGTTCAACTTTCTGGCTACTTGTCCAGGAATTGAGAAAAAGGTTGCATTCCATGATATCTTGCACTTAAAACTTTATTATCATTTGCTTTTTATTTGTAGTATATCATCAGAGAGTTGGTTGGTAAAGAGATTCAGAAATCTGCCCTTTAAAGTACTCTGACTCCTCTCACTAAAGCAACCCCAAATTAGGAAAAATACTAAACATAAACTGTACAAAACAAGAACAAAAGTTGCACCTTTTGTCCAATGAGGAATGATTCTACAATTAACTTGTTTTTAGTTACCCAGTTTTACCCTGAGCTTGAATAGAAGTTCTTCTTCTGTGGTAATGAGTACAATGGTATGGTTTTTAAAAAACTACATCTAAGATCCTCTGCAAAGATATATGTATAAACATTACAAACATTCTGGTTTATATACATGCTTACTTACAGATTTGCAGGTTTGTTTTTTAACAACAAAGTGACTACTGCACTGGGTTCCCAATGATTCCGTAGCATCTTACTTAGAGAGATACAAGTACATTACATGGAAAGATAGTTCAGTAGAAAATCTGCCTTATTCTAGAAGGCCTCCTGGGAGGTGTAGAATTGTTCACACTTTACAGACAGGAAAAAAAGGAATTTAAAATTAGCTTTAATCAACAAGGCACTGTATTTTCTTGTATGCTGTTTGCTGCTGTTACAGCAAAAGACTGGGAACTGGTGTTCAACAGAGCAATACTTTAGAAATACAGTAGAACACTGCTAAATGATTTGTATAATGTGCTTTGTATCAAGGGCTTATGAAGGAAGAAAGGACAATGCATGTAACTATCTGAAGTCTATGTTGCACTCAAGATAATCTGAAATTGTTTGGCCAATTGTCCTTGTATCTACCACCTTTTGCTGAGGGGAGAGCAGGAATAGGTTCATCCTGCATTATAACCATGGCAGAGACCTGGCAAGTCATCAGTGAAGAATGGATATTCATCATCAGGAGTGTTAGAGAGATTTTAAGCTTTGGTATTCACTGATGGCAAGGTTCATATGTGACTTTATATACTCACTTTGTTACCCAAGTTTCCCCCCCAAGCAATTAACATACTTACTTTAAGGGGTAAGTAATGGGAAATTGCTACTTCTGGCAAAGATATTTCAACTTGTTTTTTTGAGGAGTTACTCCTATTCTTCCTTGTTCATTTTGTGATTTAACAATGAGCAAAAAGTGTTTGCATTTATCAAATGTTTGCAGTAGCTATATTAAAACACTGTTCTTCTTTTCAAAATTGCATAACAAATTCATTAATACCATCTCTATAATAATCTAATTTGTTTGACTAATGCTGCAATCCTATGCATAATTAGGGGGGAAGGGATCGGTCCTATTTAAGTCATTGGGACCACTTCTGCATAAACACACCTAGGATTCTGCTGGGATGAGATGGCTATGGGTTGGTTTTTTTTATTACCGTATTGTGTTGTCTTTTTTTTAACAAAACACTAAAAGAATATGTGAAATTATTCATTCCCAAAATATTAAAAAAAAAAAGTCAGAAGCCCTTAACCTTATAGTGCTTTCTGTGATAGATATTTACAATTTTTTTTAATTGTTGCAAGGCCAATTTATCCATTATTGGAAATGCTAAGCAAGTGGAATTTACCGTTTTGTTAATAAAATGTTTCTTAATACAATTGGTGGCTCATTATTTTTCAGCTCTTTGGACTAAGTCTGCTATCATCCTAATCATTCCAGCGAGAGATGTGAAAAAAGTTGAGGCTGCCACAATAGTGTAATCAAGGCATCACCTGTTTTTATGTGTGCTGATGTATGGAATTGGATGGAGAGAATATGTGAAAAGGGTTCAATTGCCCAATCACAGAAACCACAAAAAAAGGCATATTTAAACCCCTGTGGCACAGGTATCAAACTCACGGTCTGTGGGCCAGATGTGTTGCATGCTGGCCATGCCCACCTCTGATTTAGCAAAGGGAAAAAAGTCACAATATGTCACATGATAACAACATGACACTGTAAGTTTGACACCCCTGTTCTATGGGGACATTCCCTGAAATTTGTGTAGACCCCAAATCAATTGCAATTCTCCAAAGTTTTCTTCTAAATTATTATATATGAAGCAGACTCACACAAACTCATTCATATTAAAAAGCAGGTGCCCACAATTGAAAATATAAAATAAACCGCGTTAGACATATTTTGATAGTTTAATATAAGGTTTTGATTTGATTCACACAATGCAGTATAGAATAAATAGAATAGAATAGAATTTTTTATTGGCCAAATATGATTGGACACACAAGGAATTTATCTTTATTTATTAATCACCTTTCTATGCTGTCCTTCTCCTGGGACTCGGAGCGGCTCACAGTAAACCGATACAAAAACATGAAGAAATCTAATATTAAAATATTCTAAAATTCTCAGTACTAAAACACATAAAAATCTAACTTAAGTTACATTCTAAAACTCCTATATATTAATAAACCAATCATCCACATTCTTTCATTCATCACTCATAGGCTGGGGAAGATGTTAAGATTTCAGTGGCCCCAGAAATGGATTTTCAGGGCCTTACGGAAGACTGGGAGACTGGAGGGTGGTATGAATCTCTGGGGGGAGTTTATTCCAGAGGGCCAGGGCTGCCACAGAGAAGGCTGTTCCCCTAGACCCCGCCAGATGGCAATGTCTGGCTGACGGGACCTGGAGAAGGCCAACTCTGAGGGACCTAACCGGCTGCTGGCATACATAAGGCAGAAGATGGTCCCGTAGGTAATCTGGTCCCATACCATGTAGGGCTTTATAGATCATAACCAACACTTTGAATTGCGTTCAGAGACCAACCGGCAGCCAATGCAGCTTGCGGAGTGTTTGACAAACATGGGGAGATAAGAGCCGGGGTGGCGCAGCTGGTAGAGTGCTGTACTGCAGTCCACTGAAGCTGACTAGATCTGTAGGTCAGCGGTTCAAATCTCAACACCGGCTCAAGGTTGACTCAGCCTTCCATCCTTCCGAGGTGGGTAGAATGAGGACCCAGATTGTGGGGGCAATACGCTGGCTTTGTTAAAACATGCTATTGCTAACATGTTGTAAGCCGCCCTGAGTCTAAGGAGAAGGGCGGCATAAAAATTGAATAAATAAAATAAAATATCTCAGCATGTCCATGACTCCTCGCACAGCTACATTTTGGAGTATCTATAGTCTCTTAATGCTCCCATGTAGAGAGCATTGCAGTAGTCGAACCTCAAGGTGATAATGGCATGACTGACTATCAAAAGAGACTCCCAGTCTGGGGCCACAACTGGTGCACCAGGCCGACCTGGGCGAACGTCCCCCTCGCCACAGCTGAGAGATAATGTTCTAGGCTCAGCTGTGGATTGAAGTGGATGCCCAAGTTGCAGACCCTCTCTGATCCTCTCTTGGTACATATAGTCTCAGTGTACATAAAAGAAGATACGTTCATCAAGAATCATAAGCTACAACACTTAATGATAGTCCTGTACAAATAAGCAATCAAATCATATTAGGAACCAGTAAATATAAATTGTAAGGATAAAAGCAACAAAGTTACAGTCATACAGTCATTAATGAGAGGAGATGGGTGATGGGAACGATGAGAAGATTAATATTAGTACACTCTTAGTAAAAGTGTTGAGGGAATTATTTGTTTAGTAGAGAGATGGCGTTCGAGAAAAAACTGTTCTTGTGTCTACTTGTTCTGGTGTGCAGCGCTCTGTAGCATCATTTTGAGGATTGGAGTTGAAACAATTTGTGTCCAAGATGTAAATATTTTCACAGCCCTTTTTTTTACTCATCAGTATACAGGTCCTCAATGGAAGGCAAGTTGGTAGTAATTGGGTTTTTTTCTGCAGTTCTGATTATCCTCTGACATCTGAAGACATTTACAGAGGTGCAGATGATAGATTCAGTAATTTCTCTGTAGAACTGTATAAGCAGCTCCTTGGGCAGTTTGAGCTTTCTGAGTTGGCACAGAAAAAACATTCTTTATTGTGCCTTTTTGATGACATTTTGATATTAGGTGTCCATTTTAGATCTTGCGTTATGGTAGAAATTTGAAAGTCTCGTTGATACTGTGTTTAAGTATTGTAAGAGGTAGAAATATGAGTAGGTTTCTCCTAAAGTCTACCACCATTTAAACAGTTTTGAGTGTGTTCAGTTCCAGATTCTTCTGGTTGCATCAAAAGGTTAGTTGTTCAATCTCCTGTCTGTATGCAGATTCATTATTGTCTCAAAAGAGTCTAATCGCTGTTGTGTTCTCTGAACTTCAGTAGTTTACCAGATGGATCATTAGAAATGCAGTCACTAGCATATAGAGAAAAGAGAAGTAGAGAGAGCACACAGCCTTGGGTGGGGGGCTGTGCTAATTGTACAGGTGTCTGATGTGATTCGGCTTAGCTGCTTCCTGTTTGTCAAGAAGCTTATGATCCACTTACAAGTGTGTCAGGTACCACTAGCTGGTTCACTTAGTTAGAAGAGTGTCTGGAATGATGGTATTGAATGCTGAACTAAAGTCTACTAAGAGGACCCTTGCTCAGGTCTTTGTAGATTCAAGACGTTGTAGGATGTAGTACAGATATTAACAGCATCATATGTTGATCTGTTTGCTTGGTTTGCAAATTTCAGGGTGTCTAAAAGTGGATCCGTGACGGTTTTCAAGTGCAACAGCACTAGCCTTTCAGAGGCTTTCATAAATACCGATGTTAGAGCAACTGGTCTGTAGTTGTTCAGTTCTTTGATGGTGGCACTGGGATGGCAGTAGAATGTTTGAAGCAAGAAAGAACATAGCACATCTCTAGTGATTTATTGAAGATTTGGGTGAAGATGGAGGCCAATTTATCAGCACAGACTTTTAAACAAAAAGTTTTATCTGGGCCTGGAGCTTTTCCTGGCTTTTGTCTGTGAAATAGGTCTTGCACTTCATTTTCTGTGATCCCAATGGTATGGGGTCAGTTGTAGGAGGCTGGGCTGTTTTTGGTGTGTCTGAGATGGGGGTTGTGGAGATAAGTGTCTGTAGTTTCCTTTTAAACCTGCAGTAAAACACATTCATCTGCCAATTGTTGATTTCCTTCAGTCTGGGAAGGTGGTTTGCCATACCCGGTGATATTTTAAAGAGTTCTCTACATGTTTGCTGGTTCATTTGTTGAGAACTGATCCTTTAGCTTTTCAGAATATATTCTTTCTACTGCTCTGATCTCCCTTGTTAATACATTAGTGGCCTGATTGTACAGCATTTTGTCACCTTTTTTATAGGCTTCCTCTTTGGAATGACATAGCTGCTTAAGTTTAGTTGTGAACCAAAGTTTGTTGTTGTTGTATATTTGCAAGTTCCTGGCGAACTTAAGAATTCACAGAAGCTGTCATATGATGTACAGTATCTGTGAGTTCATCCAGGTCTGCAGAGGTATCTTCAAAAAGACTCCAATCAGTGCAGCCAAAGCAAGCTGTAGCTTTAACTTTGCATCCTCAGCCTAAGTCTTCACTGATTTAGTTCTTGGTTTTGTTGTTTTAAGTCTTTGCTTGTAAGCAGGTCCAAGGTGAATCATGCAATGATCAGAATGTCCCATAGCTGCTCATGGTAAAGACAGATAAACATCTTTTAGTATTGGGTAGCAATGGTCTAAAGTATTCTTGCCTCTAGTGGGACAATTGACATGCTGAAAGTATTTTGGTAGCTCTTTCCTTAAGTTTGCCTTGTTAAAATCTCCCAAAATAATGGCCAGTGAATCGGGATATTTGGCTTCAGACTGCATAAATTGGTCAGATAGAGCTCTAAATGCCTTGTTTACACTGGCTTCTGGTGGAACATACACAGCAATTAGTAGAAATGATAAAACTCATGTGGAGAGTAAAATGGTTACTCTGAAATACAATTTATCGTGTTTGCTAAATAACATCAAGTCATAAATTACAGTTTAAAAAGTACTATGGCTGGAATCATAAAATGCACTGAAGCATAATCAAACAAGCAACTTTATAACTTATTGAGGTGTCTGAACTCAATCTTTGTATTAGGAGTGATTAATCATAGCCTGTGCTCAAACCGATGGGCTGATTACATGGACTGGAATTAATGTGGATCAAGATGCAGGCGGAAAAGACAATGTTCTTCAAAACTGCCTTTATCTCTCTTATCTTGTAAAATAAAACAAAATAAAGCTAATAATGAATTATTTCAATTATAGGAACAGGAAAGTCTTATTACAACAATAGAAACTTGGATGGTGAAACTGGATAATTGTGTCTACAGATAAATCTGATTTTTACTGATGGTCATCTTTAAGCACAAGCCATCTCTAGCCTTAGCTCTCTACATGGGGCTGCCTTTGAAAAGTGTTCGGAAACTTCAGATCGTGCAGAATGCAGCTGCGAGAGCAATTATGGGCTTCTCTAAGTATGCCCATATCACTCCAACACTCCGCAGTCTGCATTGGTTGCCGATCAGTTTCCGGTCACAATTCAAAGTGTTGGTTATGACCTATAAAGCCCTTCATGGCACCGGACCAGAATATCTTTGGGACCGCCTCCTGCCGCACGAATCCCAGCGACCGGTTAGGTCCCACAGAGTCGGCCTTCTTCGGGTCCCGTCGACTAAACAATGCCGTCTGGCGGGACCCAGGGGAAGAGCCTTCTCTGTGGGGGGCCCGACCCTCTGGAACCAGCTCCCCCCTGAGATTAGGATTGCCCCCACCATCCCTGCCTTTCGTAAACTCCTTAAGACCCACCTCTGCCATCAGGCATGGGGGAACTAAAGCATTACCCCCTTGCCCATGTTGTTCTGCCATTTGATTGATTGACTGTGTGCCTGTTATTAAATATTTTGGGACTGTTTTATGAATCTATTTAATTTTAAATTGTAATTAGATTGGTGGGTATTGGATTTGTTATTATGTACTGTCTTTTTATTGTTGTGAGCCGCCCCGAGTTTGCGGAGAGGGGCGGCATATAAATCCAATAAATCTAATCTAATCTAATCTAGATTCCCTGCATCAGGCAACAAAATGAACTAAAGAACCTTGGTGCTACAGTGGTTGGAATGCAGTACTGCAGGCTAATTCTGCCTACAGCCAGAAGTTCAGACATGATGGGGCTTGAGGTTAATTCAGCATTCCATCCTTCCAAAGTCTGTGACATGAAAACCTAAATGATGACATTGTAAACCACTCAGAGAATGCTGTAAAGCACTATGGAACAGTCTTAAGTAATACTCCAAAGTGCTAAACATCTTTAATCCCTTCTAAATTCTATGATTCTATAAAGATGAAGTGACTCCTATGCGTGCAATAGTTGGGTACAATATTGTAACTATAGAACTTATTGTTAACTCCTAGTTCATACCATTCCTGTCATGCACTTCTGATGTTACAGCTTTTCATTATACATAAATCCTAGCTATGTACCAGCTAGGACTCTGAAATCTGGGCAGAAATATCCCTAGTAAAGCCATTATGCAGATTTGTACTTAATGTGATTTATGAAGCTGGAACTGTTTATGCTACAATGTGCCAAATCAGACACAATTCACCAGTCAAGTACAAAGACTGGCAGTTCCTTGGAAATATGAGAAAGATATTGAACTCTAAACGGCTGTCATGTATCTTGATGCCAATACAGGATTTCCAAGCAAGAGTTTGGAAATCCTGTATTGGAAATGAATGTGATTTGTTGTTGAATTTACAAGCAATTATAGGTCATTCTTAACTACCAATAAATGGAGCTTTCATGTGAGTTTAGACTTAAAATGGATATGATTTGGAAACAAATGTCAGACTTCCTTCTTTGCTATTTTGACTGGAAATGTTTATTATCAGAAATGAGAAAGTTAGAGCTTGGATTTTTTAGAATGTATTAGAAGAAAATTTCAGTTCACCATACAAGAATTCCAGCACATACAATCTACAGGTAGTCCTTGACTTACAACAGTCCAGGTAGTGTCTGTTTTAAGTTTTTTTAATTTATTTATTAGATTTGTATGCCACCCCTCTCTGGAGACTCGGAGCGGTTTACAACAACAATACATAGTACAAATCTAATGGTTAAAAAGGACAGTTTAAAACCCCCTTATATATAAAAAAAGTCATACATCCCAGACAAACCATACATAAAATGAAACGGCCCAGGGGAATCAATTTCTCCATACCTGACAGCAGAGGTGGGGTTTTTTGGAGTTTGCGAAAGGCAAGGAGGGTGGGGGCAGTTCTGATCTCCAGAGGGAGTTGGTTCCAGAGGGTTGAGGCTGCCACAGAGAAAGCTCTTCCCCTGGTTACATCCTGATGGTCATGTGATCAAAATTCAGATGCTTGCTGACTTTCTCATACAGTAGTACCTCTAGATACGAGTTTAATTCGTTCCAGAACCGAGCTCGTATGTCGGATCAACTCGGATCTCGAACAAATGCCTTTAGACTTTGTTTTTCCCCTGCTGAGACAACCAGAAGCTAGGATTCTTGCACCACCTAGTGGAAGCTCGGCTCGTCTCCCGAATTTGAGCTCGGGTGTCGAACAGAAATTTCGCTCCTGTCGTAGCTCGTAACTTGGAATACTCGCATGTGGAGCAGCTCGTATCTAGAGGTACTACTGTATTTATGACTTGAAGTGTCCAGGGTCGTGGTCAACTTTTGCGACCTTTTGACAAACCGAGTCAATGGAGAAGCCAGATTCACTTAACAAACCTATTACTAACTTAATTGCAATGATTCATTTAACAACTGTGATAACAATGGCCTTAAAATGTGTATGTCTTGTTTTTAAATAAGGGATGTTTAGATATTTTTAAATATTAGATTTGTTGTTGTATATTGTTTTTATTATTGCTGTGAGCCGCCTCGAGTCTATACAAATATAATAAATAATAATAATAAATAAATAAAATGGGCCCAAATTCCCTTAATAGCTGTCTCAGCAACAGAAATTTTGGGTTCAATTGTGGTCATAAGTTAAAGATTACCTGTATTCAATTGAGACACTTATTGATAAGGACACTTTTGTCCATTTTCCTTGCACTCTTGAAAAGTTGGAACAGTATATAAAAGTTCTATAACTGTTTCCCCTTGACCTCACGCAAACCATTAGCAGTGAAATGCATTAGCTAAGTGAGCTAGCACAATTCTAAAATAAGTGAATGGAATATAGTTCTAGGTAATGTAATGGCACTATTCTCATTTTATCTGTTCTCACCAGGATTTCTGTCTATTTTTGGAAACTAGAGAATTATTGAAAAATTTGAACACCTTAGTCCCAGCAATCTTCAATTATTTTCATAAATGATGCTCATCAGATCAAAATTCAGAAGGATCTTAACAAACTTCAGCATTGGACTCTATCCAAGAAGATACGGTCCTGGATCTAGGCAAAAAAAACCAAATGCATAGGTATAGAATACCTAGGAACCCAAAGGCTACTGGATTTTCTCATTTTTCAAGTTTCAAGAAACTTCTTTAGCTCTGACTAGATGGTGGGGGATGGAAGGCTTTATATTCCTTGCAGACAGATGGTCATTTGCATACATTTAGCTATGCACTTTGGGATGAAGACCCTTTGAATCAGTGGCGGTTTGTAAAATATTTTGCCACAGGTTCGCGTGTGCACTTGTGCACATGTGTGACACTTTTGTGCCTGTGCAAAAGAATCGCAGGTGAGCGGGCGGAAGCTACCACTGCTCCAGAAGTGGTCTGAACTGCAAGCAACCTACCGCTACTTTGAATGGTGCAGCAGTGTGAATGGTTTGAGATGCAGATGACCGGTGTCTGTTTTCGACAGTGGGAGAACATAGGGAAGAAAGGAGCATCCTACAAGGGGTAGAACTCCACAGCCCAGTCTTTTTAGCAGTTCCAAAAAGGTTCCACGTTCATTTGAATTACTCAGGTGACCCAAGGACAAAGAAAAACCTCCAGGTGTCTTGATAACTCTAAAAGAATGCAACCAACCAGCTGTCTGCAAGGAATATAAATTCTTCCATTCCCCACCATCCATCCAGAGCTGAAGAAACTTCTTAGATGAGAAGCAAAACATCTTCAAAGAAAAAAACAACAAAGTCCAGTTGCCTCTTGAGAAAGCATCTTTAGGACAAACACAACCTGGATGACTGAAAATCTCCATCGACATATAGAATAAGCAGTGCCTAGCTCAACAGTAGTGCCTTTTGAGAGGGATCCTGGTGTCCTGGTGGATCACCACTTAATTGTCAATCAACAGTGTGCTTCATCTGCCAAAAACCCCTGCACAGTTCTAGACTGTTTCAACAGAGAAATAGCATCAAGAGTATGGGAAATAATAGTACTGCTCTATATTGCATTATTGAAGCTACACTTGGAATACTATGTTCAGTATTCTGGACACAATGATACAAAAAGAAAAATGCTGATGCCCTAGAGTTCAGAGAAGAGCACCAAAGATGATAAGGAGTCTGGAAGCTAAGGGAAGTAGGTAATATTTAGAAGAGAAGACTCAGGAGGCATGTGGTGGTCCAATAACTGAAGGGCTATCACAGGATGCTGATTTACTCTCTGTAGATTCTCTTGTAAACTTATTTTCCAGTCGCTTAAACAGAACAGCAGGGTTAAATCTCCACCAGTTTTGTTAAGCAAAGGTCAAAGTTCTCAAAAATTGGGCATTAGTTTCAATTCCTCTTATTTTACTTTCTCTATGATATTCTACTTGCTAGATAGGCACTTTCCTAATTTCCAGTCCTTTTGTTCCCCTTTAGGTTTTAAAAAGTTCTTTTAAAGCTTTCTTGTCGGCAAAATTACTCACCGACTTCTGTTCTCTTCTGGCTCACCAGCACATAGTCTTAAATCTTCTTCCCAGTTGACTCCAATCTTCCAAAACAATCCAGCCATTTGTGGCTGCCTCAGCTAGGACGACAATGTTGCTTTTCGTTGCTGCTGGCCGAGAGGTCTGTGTCAGCTCCCTGGGGGGTTGCCATTCCACCCCCCAACTTACCAATAGTTGCCTCTCTTCTTCCCCACCCCTCCAGGGTGGTTCTGACCTAGTTTTGATGCAACCAGGTCTCCTAGCGATATGGATATCAGGGTTCCCCTGCGGAGCAAGGGGAACTCTATGTTGCTGTGGTTTTGGCCACGCTCCTTCCTCCAATCAAACACCTGACCACATGGAGTTGTGTATGCCCCTTTCCTGGATGTTTTCATGAATAGACAGACACCATTTACATAATGAATTCTGGCTTGGGCAGGCAGTTGCACTAGAAGACCTCCTGGATCTCTTCCAGCCCCATGACTCTATGTCGGGGGCAAATAATAAATTAGTGAGGAATTTAAACTTTTTAAAGTGTTAAGAAATTATGTAAATAAAGCTTTGTAAGTGTTGGAACCAAGATTAGTAAAGAGTCCAGAGACAGTCATGTTCAGTACCAACTACAACTTGTCTACTATCTGTTGTGATTCAGCCTGAGGCTGCTCAGGGACCAGATGTGTCTCTGCTGGCTCCATGCCCGGAGGAGGATGACAGTGCAGAGGAGGGGGCTGAACAGTCGGACGGGGGAGAGGATAGTCAGGAATGGGATGAAGGAGAACAGCATGAGAGCCCCGGGGGGGGGGCTCTCCCCAGCCAGTAGCTTGGAGTCATTAGGTGATGACGCACAAGCTGTCATTGACATGAGACAGAGACGTTCAGAGCAACGAAAGGAGCAGTTAAATAAATATTTTCACCGGTGAATTAGAAACAGCTGGGTTTGGGTGTGGTCCTCATCAGCAGGGTTTAAAAGGCAGGCAAGCCCTTGTAGCCATGTGGAGTGTTATCAGTTTGGCGTGGCGTTATCCTGTCTTGTTTCTCGGTGTCTCTGTTCCTGGCTTGTGGCCCAGCAGCTTTGGAAGATCCGTGGGAGGTGTAGGTCTGCTATCTACAGCCTTGGCTTGGCAGCAAGAATTCTGTATTGCTACATGGACTTTTGCCTGTGTGGATATATCTGAAGATACAGCATTTTCCTGTTTGTAAGGACATTTTCTGTTACCTGTGTTTTTCTTGAATTTTATAAAATTGCCTTTGCCTTTTACCAGTGTGTCTGGCTTCTCTTTTTGGGTTGGTATTGGCTTCTGGAGTGACCCAGACAGAACACTATCAATGTGGAGAAGTACCGAAGGAGCGCCGAATGGCAGAGAAAATCTCTGCCTTAAGACACATGGGGGTAAGTTGATTCATTTGCTGCAATATTTGTAGCTACATCAAATTCTTCTCAATAAAATTTGCTACACAGGGCTCTGTAAGAAACTTGCTTCTAAAGGAGTCATGTTCGGTTTTAGACAACCGTTGAAGATCCTGTATCTATGTAGGCACATATTCCATTAAAACAAGCCTAAGCTTTCAAAAGTTTTCTTACTTGAAACAAGCACCTTGAAAATCACAGGTCACTTTAGAGGTTGTAATGCTTCTACAACATGTTCTTATTGAAGTAATGCATTGCATTAAGTGCCTTTCTTATTTCTTAGAACCTTCCCATCAACATGAAGTCAGATATGCTTAAATGCATCTTATTGATTCATATATTCTAATTAATTATAAATAGAAATTGTTCGTGCATATTGTTAATACAGATGGGCACTATAATATGCTTTAGATGAACATAATGTTTTATAATATTCATTGACATTGATTCATTTGCTTGATGTTAGAGACTCAAAGGACACTGAATTTTATATGCAGCGGAGATGAAACTGGGGCATTATGAGTTCTAGTCTTGCCTTTGGGATGAAGTCAGCTGGGTGATTTTGCCCCAGTTATACACACACTCCCTCAGTCCTAAGAAAGTGGCAGTGGCAAACCACTTCTTTAAAAGTTGTCAAGGAAACTGCAGGAACTAACGTAGGCAGTCACTTTGCATAATGGTATATGAGAATGACCTTGGCATACTGGAACCAGAGGTGTTGCCTAGGGCAGTGTTTCCCAATCTTGGCAACTCGAAGATATCTGGACTTCAACTCCCAGAATTCCCCAGCCAGCATTCTCTGGCTGGGGAATTCTGGAACTTGAAGTTCAAATATCTTCGAGTTACCAAGGTTGGAAAACACTGGCCTAGGGAATAATCAGATGAGAGGCATTATAGTCTGCAGCTGGACAGTGGGTAGGGGCAAGAGGCTAGAAGAGACCCTGCTTAATTTCTCAAGGTATAAAGGAGAGGGAAGAATTGGACTTTCAGACTGGCAATATTATGTTAATGTAGCCTTACAATAAAATAAAATGAGCTCATCTGTTCATGTTTCCTATCTGGTTTATCTGATAAGCTCTCTTGCAAGCCCAAGAGATAATGATAGCAGTGTGGTAGACTATAACTAGTTCATTAGCAACAGATGTTCAGGGCAAGCATATCTTATGGGTACCATGGGCATCATACCAGTGACCTCCAAAGGCATATGGCCCATAACCTTCCACAAATTCATTTCTGAATTAAACCTTTGCCTTATGACGGAATTCAAATGACATGCTTATTTAAAGAGCCTGAGTAATAGAATTGGATGTGTAAAGCTAATTGTATTGTGTAAACCTGCTGTCATGAACTGGAATTTGAAACAAGTAACTATTTGGCTATCTTCCTGATTATTTCTACCTGTGAAATCCACTACTGATGCGAAACCTAAAATATCTCCCTGCAGCTTGTCAGTTTTTGAAGATTTGTTTATTTATTTTCTTAACACATAGAGGTTTGGAAAAAAATAGGAAGGAAGATGCTTGGTGCTTCCTGTTTACTGCAGTAATGTTTTTGTTGTTGTTTAGAACATGCTAAATTATATATCAATTCATGTAAAAACATATTGGAGACCCTTGCCTGCTTTAGAAATCTCTCGGTTTGTTTGAGTTCTTCGATTTCAAGGATGAAAAGGCTTTTCCTCATTCGTGAAGTGACAAAAGCCTAATTAAGATGCCATTTTTATTCTTCTGAATAAAAATAACCCTGTTTAACCACTGCTTATATATAGAAATTTACATAGAAGGAAATTATTAAATGTATGTATTTGAAAATAAATAAATGAATGAATGTATAATGTTAAAATAAATGGGGATTCATCGTGACCATACTTTGCAGTCACTCTGGAAGCTACCTTAGAAAAAGGCTGGCATCTGTTTTGAGAATAATTGGGAAGTTACTTACATTCATTCATCTGCTTCCAGTCCCATTTCCTCCTCCTCCTCAAACATAGGAAGAAATAAGGAAATCAATTCAGTACACAATTCTCCTGACCTTTGGGTACTGCCACTATTAAGTCTGATTGTGTTTTGCAAATGTGTTGGGGGGTGCTCTCACATCAGATATATAAATTAGATGACCAATGCACCCATTTCACTTCTACAAAGTAAAGCTAATGAACTGTTTGGAGTTAGAATTTGGGATTTTATCCCAGTTCCCAAATCTGCCTATAGCTACAGATCAATAGTCATTAAGAAAATGAAGAGCTTCCCCATCCATTTATATATTACCAATGAGAATTAGCAAAATAAGATATACAAATGTAGCTTCCATGATATTTCTTGACATGAGCAAAATAATGAAAGCTGTTTTCCCTAGTGAAATCTTGGTATGCCTTTAAAACACATTTGTTCTCATTCTCTCATTCACACACACCCCTCTCTCTCTCTCTCTTTTGCGTTTTGCATCTATTTTTTCTTTATTATGTGTTGTGGTTAGCTCTGGCCCAGCTCCTGCCCCAAGGAATGTGCAGGTGGATGTGGGGGAAACATCCACATGCTGCAGGCCTGTTTTGCTCCCGATGAAATCTGCCGACGAAGCCTCCTCTGACCAAGGAAGCGTGAGTGACGGGGAAGAGGGGAGTTTGGCAGACAGCCCAGGAGGAGATCAATCATCTGTATCATCCTTGGATTCTGAACAAGAATTAATTACACATCCACGCATGCGTAGAGTGATGCATAGGAGACAACAACTGAAGGATTATTACAAGAGAAAATGAGGCCACCTGTGGTTGGGTGGGGCTGCTGTAATTAGTGCTATAGATAAAAGTGCAACCTGGTGTTTTAGCCTCATGGCAGTTTATCTGATTCATTGTTCCGTCAAGATCGTGTTTTTTGTGCTGTTCAAGATTGTGTGTGGACTCTCTGGACTTTAGAATTGGACTCAATTTCCCAGTTATTGGGTGAGCAATTGGATTGCATTTAACCTGTGCCTTGTGTGTACCAGAAAATCCCTTTGACATTTAAAAAGGGAGCTGTTTCTGTTATTCTGTTTATAAAAACTTTTGGGTTTTCCTTTTATCCTATGTAAATCATCTTTCCTCAGATTGGTACCTTTGAAATGTGTTCTAAAGAATTGAAGAGAATGCAGAACCTTTGGAGGAAGCTTGTACCTTATGCACTGCATGGGCTTATGCAGGAAAGCAAGGTTAGTAGTTGTGATGGCTTTTATAGGGCCCATTAAGCCAAGTTAAGGGGTGGGTTCTAAGTTACCTCTCTGCCAGCTCACTTCCTCCTGCGCCACATGACCATTGCTCATGTACAGTAGCAAAAAATCAGATTTTTTTAAAGCCAAAAACAAGATGGCGACGCATACAAATATAATAAATAATAAATAACATGCACAGTGCCATAAACTTAGCTTTTGCACATTGTAAAAGAAAAAAGCCCCCCCCCAATAAAAACTAATAATAAAATAATTTTTTTAAAAAAAATTAAAAAGATGGTAGCCTTAACAGACTGTCACTGACCAATCCGGTTCCATAATGCCATCAGGACGTCACCAGTGGGTTGCTACTGGTTCAGGTGAACTGGTCCAAACAAAGGAGGAACCCACCTCTGATGTGTGTGTATGCGTGTGTGCATGTGTGGGTGAGAGAGAGAGAGAGAAAGAGCGAGAAAGAGAGAAAGAGAGGTGTGCTTTTGTTACAAGAAAGAGGCTTATTGAATTCATAGTCCAATATGATTGGCAGGACAGGTAAATCCCACATTACAATAAGTTTTTCTTTCTAAGCAATGTTTAAGATCACTCTAATACAGTGGTACCTCTACTTAAGAACTTTTCTAGATAAGAACCAGGTGCTCAAGATTTTTTTGCCTCTTCTTAAGAACCATTTTCTACTTAAGAACCCGAGCCCAGAAAAATGTCCCAGGAAATTTAAGAGTGGCATGAATGCCTGGCCAATTTCCTGCAATTCCTCCTTTAATCCTGGCCATCTCAGGCTTTTCTGGGCTGCCAGAGGAGCCATTCAGTGGCACATAAGGAAGCTTTGGTGAACGAAGTCCAGAGCAAACAAAGCATTTTCCTTTCTCTGGGCACTTGGAGAGGTAATAAACCTCTGCCAGTGCCCAGAGACAAGAAACATTTCCTTTGCTGTGGGCAGCCCAGAGCGAACGGAGCATTTTCTTTTCTCTGGGCGGTTGGAGAGGGAATAAAACACTTCGCTGTGGTGACTCCCTTGCACTACCTCCCATACACACGACATGAGGTTGCTTCCCGGAGCGTCTGGACACAGAAAGGCAAAATGGATGAATCGCCCTGGATGAATCAAATTCCGAGCTTTTATTTCTTTCCTAATGGGTTTGCATGCATTATTTGCTTTTACATTGATTCCAATGGAAAATTGCTTCTACTTACAAACTTTTCTACTTAAGAACCTGGTCACAGAACGAATTAAGATCTTAAGTAGTGGTATCACTATATACAGTTTGGCCCTAAAAGGATTTTTGATGATGACTGAATGACAGGTTTGTCTATTCAATCATCCAGTTCCTTCAAATTCTTTGTGACCTGATAGTCATCATTTGGCAGGGCTTTCTCATAATTACTCTTTGAGTTCCTGTAATTTCAGTACTGTCTCATTCTAGCAGTGTTTTGTGTTGTTTTCCCCACCCCATTTCCCCCAAGCATTAAGGTATGCATCCAAAATAGTTAAAAGTTTTGCTTCTTGCTGAAAATTTACAGTTTGGTTTACACCAAGGACACTCCCAGTCAATCACGACATCGAGATCACAACTTGCAGTTTTGCTAGCAAAATATATACTGTAGCTTAATATGTCTTTATTAAATACCAGCAGTTATAAAGTTATGTGGAAAACTAGAACAAAATGTTGGCAAAAGCAGGAAGTAAATACAGTATTCAGGTGGAAAGTTGTAGTACAGTGATTTGGTATTTTAATATAAACTTCATATTATCCTACAGGTACAGTATAGCACTCCATTTTGTATTACTCATGTAGCTTTGCACTCTGTGTTTCTTCTGCTTACTCACTAACAATCTTATTTTGTGCCAAATTAGATCAATCTTCATGTCTGAAAAAATATTTAAAGTAACAGAACTCAGGATACAGTGGAAACTTCAGCACAGACCTAAACAGGAAAGTGCTATATTCCTACTGGCACAGGAGACTTTCAGTAGACTCTCTTGTTATTTATATCATTTCAGTCAATTTTTGAGCTCTTTGCTCTATGGCTGTGTTTACTGACTTTAATCTTAAAGAACCTATTGGCATCCAATTGGCCACTGAATCGTAGAACAGAAAGACATAATCATTAGCAAGTGTTAAAAAGGGAAGAAGACTTAAATATCGACAATCACACCAGTTGATGTAAAATTGGATGGGGGAGGAGGTAAATATTAAATAGAAGACATGTTTAGCCCTTTTATCTTTGCCTTCCTCAAAAAGGGAATCTTTAAGTCTTCTTCACTTCCAATTATCAAAGTACAGTGGTACCTCTACTTACAAACTTAATTTGTTCTGTGACCGAGTTCTTAAGTAGAAATGTTTGTAAGAAGAAGGAATTTTTCTCATAGGAAACAATGTAAAAGCAAATAATGTGTGTGATTTGGGAAACCACAGGAAGGGTGGAAGCCCTGTTTCCTCCCAGGAGATTCCAAGAGAGGCCCCATGGAGGCTTCTCCCCACCTTTCCCACCACTATTTCCTCCCAGGAGATTCCTAGAGAGGCTCCACGGAGGTTTTCCCTGCCTTTTCCAGTTACAGTTTCAGAGGCTCGGGTTCGTAGGTGGAAAATGATTCATGAGAAGAGGCAAAAAATCTTGAACACCTGGTTTGTATCTAGAAAAGTTCATAAGTATAGGCGTTTGCAGTGAAGGGCTACCAAAAATTTTACTACCACACTGTGGGCATGGCTTATGCAGGACGCCCTGCATTTTTCTTTCAACGTCTTTCAGTGCTCTGCGGCGGAGCTCAATTTTTGCTACCCCACTGTGTTCCCCTCCCATCCAGGCAGCAGCCCACTCCTGGATGTTCATAGGTAGAGGTACCACTGTATTGTAATAAAATCAGCATATCTGAGCTTTTACATGTTTCTGTCTCTATTGTTAGATATATTATTTTACTAACAAACTAATACTATTTTTATTGTGACATCATTTTTCTGTTTTTTGTTCTGTTTAGTTTGTTTTGTGCTAGGATTTTGTAAAATGAAAAGCAATACAGAAAAATTGTAAATAAGTAACATAAACTAACAATACTGATTCACGTTGATTGTATACCAAGCTTGGTCTTTAAAAATGTTGCACAAATCTACCATTAACCTGGCCTGTGTCTGAAATTGCACATTTAGCAAAGCCATTGATTTGCTTCTACTTTACAAAATAGCTTTATATTTCTTTCTTTTACTGCCCTGTACTTACTGCTCACGCTTCCTTTCTTCTTCAGACATATGTATAATTTCATTTAAATGGTGATCCTTAAACTAATCTTTCAATAGGACAGTTTGAACAATTGCAGAAATTTGTTTTCAGATCATTTTGGACAATATTAATCCAAATACATCTTTTAAACATAAGACGGGGAGAGCAAACATTGTAGTTCAGAACAGAAAGAAGTGCCCATCCAAAGCTGATTTTTATAATGCCTTCATTTTACTTACTTTTCACCTCGCTGGAGACAAATATTGCCATTGTGAGAAGATAATTCAATGGGAGATTAGAGATACCGGTAAATATTTTAAAAATAATTATATGGTACACATTCTCCAAAGAGTGCTCGGAAATAAATTACATCTCAATATCTCACTATGCAAGAAATTTAACTTCTTGCACTGTTCGTCTTTTAGCAATTTTGGCCACCTACCACAGGAGTGTCAAACTCTTGCTGTCACACCACCATCACGTGACATATTGTGACTTTTTCCCCTTTACTAAACTGGGCATGGGTGTGGTCAGTGTGTGACACATCAGTAAGGGGCGAGTACAAATGCACTAGAGTGCCTTCCGTCCCCTGTCCTATTGCTCTCCTATATCTCCTATACCTTTCTTCTATTCCTATATCTCTTCTTCTATTCTTTCATTGATATGTTCTATTACTATATCTTCTTTTCTATTCTTTCATAGATATATTTTACTATGAGTAACTCCTCTATAACCTTTATCATGTATTTTACTATGTGTATATAGATATATACCCACTAAAACCCTCATTGTATATTGGACAAAATAAATAAATAAAATAAAATAAATAAAATAAATAAATAAAACATCTGGCCTGAGGGTTGCAAGTTTGACACCCCTGCCCTACCACAACACATCTCCTCTCTCTTTTTCTATTGTGCAAATTACTCTTGGAAAAGAGGTAGATGAAGACTCCTGCCTTATTTGAGAAGCGTACTAGCAAGGCTTTTTAAATGTGCCTGTGAAAAATAGGCTGATCAAGATGCAGTTTGCTCATCTGTATCATTACCTATCACTGCCTACCTTAGCATCAACTTTAAATAGATCCTGCTTTTTAGTGCTTTCTAGTAAGAAATGAAGGAACAGTGAGTGGGTTGAAAGGAAAGACTGAGAAATTTATGGCGTGATTCTATTGATGAGTTTCAGAAAATGGGAGATGCAAAGCGTTTAAAGGACAACTTGCAGGGTTTTAGCGGTGGGTGGATCTGTTGAAAACAAGAATGGTCTGCAAGGCTAGAAAGACATGAAAAATTAATGTGAATGGTGTTGGTGTAAACCAAACTGAATTAGATTTCTTTTCTTTTTTCAGATCTCCTGTCTCCAATTTATTTTCCATATTTTTTCCCTACTCTTTTCTATACGTTGTATGACATAGCTTGTCCTAAAAGAGAAGTATCAAGATACTATGTGTTATGTAAATACATATTGCAAACATCAGGATAACATTCTTTTTGAGACTCTTAAAAGAGATAGCTTTTCCTAAGCTGCAGGTCTCACAATTGAAGGAAAGGAGAAGATATTGTAAAATTAAAGGGAGGAAGCATACTCACATTCCATAACTGCTCTTTTTTACTAGGTAGTAGTTCTATTTCATTCCCTGTCTCAGAGAAAGGACTCACACCACTGGGGAATGTGATGGGACAAATCACATATATTAGCTCCATTGTTATAATAAGTATATCTACTAGGGAGATTCTTTTACAGTATTTTTAAAGAAACTCGGTATGCATAGTGCTGCGTTAATTATGTTATTCATTTGTTTAAAAGATTTGCATGGTCTCCCAATAATTTATTGCTGTAATCAATAAAATACAGAACATTTGGGGAAAAAATGTTTATGTATCATGGCATTCATGGTGCTAAACGTGGTTGTTTGACTGCAAACATTTCATCACTCAACTGGGTAACATCACTGCAAGTGAGTATAAGTTTTGCTGCCTGATTATATGCAATAGCATATGTACTAATTGGCAAAACCTGCATGAACATGAGAATGTTAACAAAATCTCAAGCTTTATTTTTCTGGCTGAACAGATTTGCTTGAATGCGTTCTCTAATCTGAAAACCCAGGGACTGATTGGCATATGCAGGTACGAACTTGTGTGCAAATTACCTGTGTGCAAAATTACCCACACTGATTTTCTAATAATTTGAAAGGCACCCACATGAGGTCAGATCTTTGTAGTACACTCACAATGGGATAAAGGGTGCCCTTTTTATGACCTAGTGCAGTGCTTCTCAATTATTTTTTGTTACTCCCCCCCCCGGAAGAAATAAATGCCCCCCCTCCAATTCTCAGTGCTGTGTACACTGATCCTCCCCTGCCTCCGGCTCTCGAGCAAAGCAGGAAGGGAGGAAAATTTTCATAGCCTGCTTAAAGAAGTCAAGCTGACAGCTAAATGTCTAGCTGGGCTCAGCCGCGCTTCCTTGTTTTTTCCAAACACACAGAACACAATAAAATTTTCTCTTTATTTTTATTTATTTATTTATTTTGTTCAATACACAATGAGGGTTTTAGTGGGTATATATCTATATACACGTAGTAAAATACATGATGAAGGTTATAGAGGAGATACACATAGTAAAATATATCTAAGAAATAATAGAAAAGAAGGTATAGTAATAGAACATATCAATGAAAGAATAAAAGAAGAGATATAGGAATAGAAGAAAGGAATAGGAGATATAGGAGAGCAATAGGACAGGGGACGGAAGGCACTCTAGTGCACTTGTACTCGCCCCTTACTGACCTCTTAGGAATCTGGAGAGGTCAACCGTAGATAATCTAAGGGTAAAGTGTTGGGGGTTTGGGGATGACACTATGGAGTCCGGTAATGCATTCCACGCTTCGACAACTCGGTTACTGAAGTCATATTTTTTACAGTCAAGTTTGGAGCGGTTAATATTAAGTTTAAATCTGTTGTGTGCTCTTGTGTTGTTGTTCAAAACTCCAGCAGAAATGAGGGTTCATGAGATTCTTGGAGTGAAAAGGGAAAGATTTCTTGCGTTCAGCAAGGTTCGTTCTAGTGATGTGCCTTACGTGCAATCTTTCCCCCTCCCCACTGCTGAGAGAGAGGGGAGGGATACATTTGGAAGAGACAAAGAAGTGCATGTCCAGCTAGAAGTTTGTCTATCAGATCTTCCTCAGGCGTCCCGCAAGAGTTTTGTTTTAATTGTTTTTAAACTGTTTAGTATTATTTGGATCAGGTGGGGGTTCCTACTTACTGCCTCTACCAGTGCAATGTGTGCGCAGTCACAGGTGATCAGCGGGCACAGATTTATTTATTGATTTATTTATTGGATTTGTATGCCACCCCTCTCCAAGGATTCGGGGCGGCTCACAAAATATCAAATACATCTAAAAATCCAATTAATATGACTAAAAAAACTTTAAAAGCTCCAATAATTAAAAAAAACAAAAACAAATGCACATCCAGCAGGGAAGCACACACATCCAAGCAAAATTTGGCTTCTGCATGTGCGCAGGAAGTGAATGAATGTTCAGCTGCACAAGAGTTTGGCAATTTTTTATTTATTTTTTGCTTTTGCACATGCGTGGAAGCAAAAAAATCACCAGAAATTGCCAAAATCTTGCACATGCACATGTCCTCTCGGGAGATTTTGCTTCCTGCACATGTACAGAAGCCAAATCTCACTCAGAAGCATGCGCTCAAGTGCCAGTCACCCAGAGCTTCATGCGCAGCTCCATTTTCTCTACCCATACACAGTGTGGCCCATACTGATTAGCAACCCATTAATGATTTGGATGTTATATTTTTTGGGTTGTAAGCTGCCCAGAGTCCCTAGGGAGTTGGGGGGCATATATATATATATATACATGTCACTTTTTTTTTCTTTTTTGCTGAATTTGAAAATTAAGGGAGACTAGGATAGATCTATTTTGGCCTTATTTTGGCCTCATCAGCTAGTCATACCCACTGGGACTTGAACCTGCAACCTTTGCCTTGTAAGGCAGAGAATTATCCTCTAGGCTACAGTATCCAATCCCTTCAGTTCTGCACCAGGGAAGGGTTACATATTTTTGCGTCGAATCACCCTGGTGTATTGAAGGAACATCACAGCTCCTTATTTGCCTCTCGGCCCAACCCAGGGCCATTTCCAAGGCAGTTAATTTTATTGATAGCCAACAATTCTATCTGTATGTGTCACATGTTTTTTTTTTCTGAATTTGAAAATTAAGGGAGACTAGGATACATCTATTTCGGCCTTATTTTGGCCTCATCAGCTAGCCATACCCACTGGGACCTGAACCTGCAACCTTTGCCTTGTAATATATATAAACAAACAAACAAACAAACAAAATAGTTTCTTTCCCCTCTCGCTTTACTCAAGAGGCGAGGGAAGATCAGTGGACACAACACTAGGAACACAACAGAGCTACAAGTCCCATGTAGAACAAGCATCTCATGGCCCGCCCCGCCTGACCTGCCACCCCCAAGTTGTGCCCTATCATGAGGTGCATGTCCTACCTGACACTTGTACCAGTACTTCCATCATGTTTCCTTGGCGTTGTGTCCAGGCCTGTTCTAAAAGAAAATGTCTCACGAGTTTGAGGAGTTTGATTAAACTTGCGATATATTTTCTTTTAGAACGTGCTATCCTGGACACAATGCAAAGGAATGTGATGGAGGTACTGGTACAAGTGTCAGGTGGGACACACATCCTACTCCCTGTGGGAAAACCCCCCAACACATTTCCCGAGGTCACACACACACCCAGGGGGGCGCCCCACTATTTGAGAAGCACTGATGGTGTATCAATTTTTCATTCTAATAAAGAAAGTATCTAAGGACTTCCGAGAGTTAAAATTGCAATGCTTTTGGAAGGCACAAACTTATAGATGGCTGCTTTAGAGCCACAGAGTCCTCTCATAGCCCTTTTGCTGAAAACTAGAAAATATGATGCTATTTATCAGTGCAGCTAGTGTTGTAGCAATAAAAAGAAATTAGATCTGGGCATCCATGGGCATTACTTGAGTTATAGGCAGAACTCCTGACCTTCACTCAAATGATTAGCATGCTAGGCCAACCAGATAGCCTCCCCATATACACAAAGCCTAACTCTCATTTCAAAAGAGAAAACAGAAATGGTTTTGCCTTCTCCATTTGAAAATAGAAATGTGCACTTTTGTTTAATTTTTCTTTTCTTTTATTTCTCTGTCATTCTTTATTTCTTTCTCCTGCTCTCTCTCTCGTCCTTTCTTTATTCCCTTCCTTCCTTCTTTCTTTCTTTCTTTCCTTCCTTCCTTTTCTTTTTCTTTCTTTTCTTCCTTCCTTCTTCCTTTCTTCTTTCTTTGTCTCTCATTTTCTTTCTTCTTTTTCTTTTCTTCCTTCCTTTCCTTTATTTTCTTCCTTCCTTCCTGTCCCTTTTTAAATTGAGTAAGATCAGTGCACCCAATAAAAGTGTGTAAGAAATCCTCTAATCATCTCACTTTGCTAACATTTGGAGAAATAATTAGTAAAAGAGCAAATTGGGCTTCCCAATTCATAGATACAAGTAAGCCATTTTTTAAAAGAATGTACATTTGTGGGCCATGGTATTGATCCTTGCAGCAGCCAAAACAATTTTTTTTCATATATATGTATTATAAATTAAATATGCCAGAAGGTGAAACTATGATTTATTCAGAACTTTTGCAATGAAGCAGAGAAGATTCTGCTACCCTCATCTTCAACTTGTTTATTCAGAAATAAATCCCTAGGATTTGCTTCCTAGTAAGTACAGCTAGGATTGCAACTTTGGGCTAATATTTACCAGTCTCACGATTATATTTAAGCTGTTACAAGTCAGAAGCTTAGCATGTTGTGTTTATTGTATGCAATCAAGAACAGGGAAGAAAGTTTCTTCTTCCTTTGTCTTTAACCGGCTGAAGATTATGGAAGGTGAAGTACACAGAACATGAGATGGCAGAACACTGCTGTAGAGTCACAAAAACTTGCTCAGTGGTTTATCCTTTTTGCTTAATGTCATAATGCAATTGGCACCAAAATATTAATCTGATTAACTTCTGTTTATAGCAAAAGCAATAAATTATTTAAAGCTCAGTCCTTTTTTTAAAAAAAAAATCTTTCTAAACGCACCCTATACATATCCATAATTCCCTTACATCCTTTGAAGTCTGCAGTTAGCAGCCAATTACACTGCCTGTTTTAGAAAAACTGATAGTGGTTTTGTGGCATATAAACTTTTGCCTTTTCTAATTAGCAACAAGTAGCATTTGTATGTGCTACAGGCACATGCTAACCTGGATCTAAGGGGAAGGAAGGAAGGAAGGAAGGAAGGAAGGAAGGAAGGAATAAGGTTTCAGCCCCACTTCCTAATTAGTATTTTATTGAGAGACATATTGCGGCGCAGGCGGAGTAATAGTCGGACACAAGGTGTGGGTATAACGGGGTCACTTTTATTCAACAACTTAACTCTTAACTTATTAACTTGTTTAAAACCTTAACCCCACATGACCTGCAGGGTGCAAGATCAAATGGGGGCGGAATAACATGCCCAATTCAGACAGCAACCCTGGGGCGAAAACTCCTTGAAACTGGGTGCGGGTCATATTGAACTACACCTACCCCCTGCACCCTTACTACGCCACACCTGGCGTGTGGGATGGCTCGCTACAGGTCTACGTTAAACTCCCGCCAGCGAGCCACAGGAGCGACTCACTCCCCGGACCCAAGCCGGTCGAGCCCTGTAATCCAAGAAGGAGCTCGCCCCTCACCTCAGTAGAGGTGCCCCAAAAAGGAGCTCACCAGTTGCTATTTATTTTATTTTCCGCCCCCTATCGGCCCCCCCCTCCCCCCCCAGTGACCCTAAGGGGGGGGGGCACTAGATGGTGGGGCCACCCCCTAACCACACTCCCACGCACAGAGTGGAGTAGGCGAAAAAACAATCGCAGCTCGTCCAATTCTGCTGCGACTGCAAAAAATTCCTACTCGGCCCCCCGGAGGGCGACCCATCATATGCACCATGTAACAGAGGGAGGGTGGGTGGGTGCCTCACGATGCTCCGGGCGAGACTGCTGCGCCACAAGTCAGCCCCCTTATATAGGGCTGCCTGCCCTCGCCCGGCCAATCGGTGCCCACGCACCGTACCACGTGGTCACGGCACCCGACGTGGGTGCCGTGACTCCGCCCCCCAACATGGCGGCCTCCATACCCCCGCCGATCGCCGCAACCCCCACCGGCCGGTAAGTCGGCTGTGGGAATTGCGGCGCAGGCGGAGTAATAGTCGGACACAAGGTGTGGGTATAACGGGGTCACTTTTATTCAACAACTTAACTCTTAACTTATTAACTTGTTTAAAACCTTAACCCCACATGACCTGCAGGGTGCAAGATCAAATGGGGGCGGAATAACATGCCCAATTCAGACAGCAACCCTGGGGCGAAAACTCCTTGAAACTGGGTGCGGGTCATATTGAACTACACCTACCCCCTGCACCCTTACTACGCCACACCTGGCGTGTGGGATGGCTCGCTACAGGTCTACGTTAAACTCCCGCCAGCGAGCCACAGGAGCGACTCACTCCCCGGACCCAAGCCGGTCGAGCCCTGTAATCCAAGAAGGAGCTCGCCCCTCACCTCAGTAGAGGTGCCCCAAAAAGGAGCTCACCAGTTGCTATTTATTTTATTTTCCGCCCCCTATCGGCCACAGCAGGGGGTGAAATTTTTAATTTATTCCCCCTGCTCCCCCCCCTGCACATAAATGTGCAGGCACCTCTGCAGGTCGGCTATAAATTTATCGTTCCCACTATCGGTCAAATGAACCCCGTCCTGCCTGTACAAATCTGTGAGGGATGCCCTGATGTCTGGATGGTCTATCACTCCACCCCCAGCCTGAACCACCCACTTCCTAACCGCTCTGTTTACCCTCTTTCTAGCCTTGTCCACTGCGCTAGGACTTCTAGCCTGCCGCCAACTCCTCCTGGGCAGGATGTTGGACCACCACACACACGTCTCTGGCCACCGCTCCCAGATCACCTGCAAACTCTCCCATATGTGCCACAGCAGCTCTACACCTGTCATCGCCCCTAGATCATTCCCACCAACGTGCAATACCAAACAGCCCGGCACCCCTCGCACCCTTCCACTGTCGAACAACAGCGGAAGAACTTCCCGCCAACGTAGGCCTCGTCGGCCCAACCACTGCACCACCGCTCGATCGATCTCCAAACTCGTGCCGGGCATCATCTCACGGGCCCTCCGCTCGGCCCAGTACACCATGCTGTGGCCACATATCAGGATCCTGCGGCGCCGGTCAAGTCGTCGGGCTAGAGAAAGGGAGGAAGCAGAGCAGCGTCAGACTGGCGGCCCGGCGCCTCCCCCCCCGCCCCGCCCGACTCACCTAGGGGCGGATGTACGTCCGGAAGGCCCCAGATCTCCAGCGGCCCACTGTCTTTATATCCAGCCTGCTGAAGCCTTCGACTGCTGCCAACGACGCTGCACCTATTCTGAATGAGTGAGTCCCGTAACGTCTGGGATCTAAGCCCAGCCTAGCAAGCGCCTTGGACGTAACAGCCCAAAACTGGTACCTGGTCAGGGGTTCACCGGACGCGTGGCAAAACAAAAAAACCCGGCTCTACACCCCTGTGGGCCAAATACGCCACCAGAGCAGCCACCGGGCACACCCGCCGGTTGGCAGCCCGGGAAAGTTGGACCGTCACACCTCTACCCCTCTGATCGGTCTTGGACCGCCGAAGCCTCAAGGACACCGAGCTACGACCTAACTTGATATCCCTAGTGGTGAACGCCTGGCCGGAACTATCGGCTCTAGAAGCTGCTAGGACCTCGCTGACCCGAAAGGCCCCGAAAAACAAGGTCACCGCCGCGGCGTGGTACAATGACGCCTCATAAGCAGAGCGGCAGAGCCGACCCCACAGCTCGTAAAGCCCCATCAAGTGGGTGAGCTTGAGGGGGCGCCTGCTGTCACCCCGGGCCTGACCTTTCCCTCTGATCCAACCCTCTAATGTCTTTCTAATCCTGAAATCCCCTGTGGTGTCCGCAAAGCCCCGAGACTTGGCGACGAAGGCCAGGCCTGCCAACTTGCCCCTAATCGTCCGGGCAGACAACCCACGGCGGCGGTCAAGTGCGCAAAATTCAAGGAGGTGTTCGACCGGGGCCGGCCAGAGCTGATCGTATCTCCTATCATGACGAAAAGCCCAAAATTCCCTACCTGCCCGCTGGTACGCTCTCCTGGTGCTGGGAGCTATGGACAAATCCATGGCCTTGCTTACGTCGGCCCTCCAATCAGCCACAGATGCTGTGGGGCTGCTTCCGGGTACACCTCGGCCTGTGGGGCAAGCAGCCGGAACCTAGCCAACTGCCCCCTGGACAGAGCGTCAGCCACCCCGTTTCTCACCCCCGGAACATGATGTGCCCGGAAAAGCATATTGTTGGCAAGGCATCTCCTAACCATATGCCGGACCAAACCCATAACCCGCTCGTTCCTAGATGAAAGCGTATTCACTACATGCACCGCCGCCATATTGTCGCACCAGAAGTGGACTGTCCTACCGGCAAAACTGGATGCCCACAACTCAATGGCCACGACTATTGGGAATAACTCCAAAAATGTCAAATCCCTACAGATAGCCCCACCGAGCCACTCCTGCGGCCAGTCAGCCCGAAACCATTTGCTTTGCCACACCACTCCAAAGCCAGTCGTGCCCGCCGCATCGGACTTCACTTGGAAGTCTGCTTTCAGCAGCATATCCTGCCTCCACAATGACACACCGTTGTATCCGTCCAGAAACCCTTGCCACACCACGAGGTCCTCCCTAACACTCTTTGATAACCTGATCCTGTGGTGCGGTTTTGACACTCCAACCGTTGCCCTGTACAATCTAAACATAAAGGCCTTTCCTGGCGCGATCACCCGACAGGCAAAATTTAACAGGCCGGCCAGCTCCTGCACCTGTTTCAAAGTCACCTTCCGTGCGGCTCGTGTGGCCCTCACCGCTTCCTTGAGTCTAGTCAGTTTGTCATCGGGTAGCCTACACGTTTGTGCAACGGAGTCCACCTCGATGCCTAAAAATGTCAGTTTGGTTGAAGGCCCCTCGGTCTTTTCGTGAGCCAAAGGTACACCTAAATCCGCGCATAAAGCCTGGAAACCCATCATTCCCTGCTGACAATCGTCGGAGCCCGCCGGCCCCGCGAATAGAAAATCATCCAAATAATGTACGACAGACGCAAAGCCCGTACTCTTAACATGTGCCCACTCCAAAAATGAACTAAACTTCTCAAACAACGAGCAGGATATGGAACAACCCATTGGCAAGGCTCTATCAACAAAGAACCCGCCCTCGAACTGGAAACCCAACAAGTCGAAATCCCCCGGGTGAATGGGCAAAAGCCGGAAGGCCGATTTGATATCACACTTCCCCATCAGCGCCCCCACTCCGCACGCCCGGACCATCGCGACCGCCGTCTCGAATGGCGTGTAGCGCACCGAGCAGAGCTCCTCGGGAATGTAGTCGTTCACCGATTCACCAGGGGGGAACGACAGGTGATGTATAAGCCTAAACTCACCCGCGGCCCTCTTGGGCACCACACCGAGTGGGGACACCTGCAGGAAGGGCAGGGGTGGCTCCGCAAAGGGGCCCAAAACCCGGCCCTCGCGCACCTCCTTCATAATTTTGTCCCGCACAACGTGGCCCATTCCCGCCACAGACCTTAAATTGTCCGCCATGCATGCCCTGCGCGGCCCCCTGTACGGGATCCTGAAACCCGCGGTAAACCCTGCGAGCAGGAAATCTGCGCCCTTCTTGGGGCGGTAGCCGGTGAGCCAATGCTGCAACCTGTCCAATCTAACGGGGGTTGGGCCCCTTACCTTGAGCCCCCCCAGGCTGGGGTTTGGCGGGGGTCCCAGCGTCCTTGGAGCCGGCCCCACCGCGCCCCCTGTAACAAGCGGAGGTCGGGTGTCTGCCACTACATAAGGAGCAGGCGTGGCGAAAACGACAATATGCCCTGGAACAGGCCCCTCTAGCGCCGTACTCGTAACAGTACGGCTGACCTCGAAAGGACGACCCAGCCGTGCTGCGTTGACCGGAGGCCGGGGTCGCCGTCCCCACCGCCGGGCGGGGAAGAGTAGCCTCCTTGCCCGTGGTTAAAAGCAAATGACCTGTGGGTGTCCGCCCACTGGCCGGAGTTGACGCCTGCTGCGTGGCCTGAAGCCACAAATCGTTATGCCGCATATCCCACGGCCAGTGCCTGTTGTGGGCGGCGAACCTGCGAAAATCCTCGTCATATCGCTTCCAAGCCTCGCCCCCAAACTCCTGATACGCTCTCAGAATCATGTTCATGTACAAGATGAGCTCGTGTGTCTTATGGACATCATCTTCTACCACCACAGAGTGGTAGGCCAAAAATGCATACGCCCACGACAGAATTCCCTTGTCCATTTTGGTGCCTTTTGGGTCCTCCGACCCCTTCTTGCCCTCCTTTTCCTTCTCCTTCTTTGACTTGGGCGGTAGCAAAATCTGAAACATGTCCACGTAAGCACCCCGCCAAATTTTACGTTTGAGGGACTGGGACATGTGCATACTGAGCGGAGTGTCTGGTAGGCCCGGCGCGAAAGGATTATCGCTGTCAAAAGAAGTACTGGTAGACCCCGAGGTGGTTGACCCCGAGCTGTCCCTAGAGGTATCCCTCTTCCGTTTATGCTTCCTAGCCACAGTCTTTCTACGCCCCCTCCTCCAGACCTGCGCAGCTGTGCGGGAGCGCCATGTCCTGTGACCCCCCTGTGTCGTGCGTTTTGAAGCCCGTAGCCGGCCACGAGGCCCTCTTGGGAGGGACCACCGGTGCCTAGGCACAGGGCACTCACCCCAGTGAGAGGAGTCGTCATCCGCCTCCTCGGAGCCGGATACCATCCTGCTGGCCTTCCTCCGCTTGGTCTTTGACTGCGCATGCCGGTCCTCGTGGGATCTCTGCGGGCTCCCAGCCGACTCCGAGGAGCTCCGAGCCCCATCCGCGCCAGCGGCTGGCGTGGCCCGGCCCCGACGAGACCTGCCCCGCTTCTTTGGCCTCTCTTCCAGTTTCTCGAGTAATGAAGACAGTATACGTGAGGAAACAGAAAGCGAATCCCTCTCCCCCTGCCCCCTTCTGGCAGGCCGTGATGCAGAAGCCTCTGCTTCAGAGAAACCCGATTCCCTACCACTGAGAGGCCCCTCTTCAGCGCTGGAAAACTCCTCTGGGGCCACCAGTGGGTCCACGGGCGGGGCCCGGCCCGGGCGGGGCCCCCTCGCCCCCACTGCCGCTCCCCTACGGCCCCTCGAGCGCCCCCTGGGGGTCGCCACCCCCCTGGGGCCTTCCTCACTCCCCTGCCTCCTGGCAGGCCCTGCCCTTGGGGCCTCACTCCACGCC
The DNA here is from genome assembly GCF_031021105.1 of Erythrolamprus reginae. Classification (NCBI taxonomy): domain Eukaryota; kingdom Metazoa; phylum Chordata; class Lepidosauria; order Squamata; family Dipsadidae; genus Erythrolamprus; species Erythrolamprus reginae. Next base: position 378,612,004 of record NC_091950.1, on the reverse strand, counting down.
CGCTTGGGCGCCCTCCTTCTTCCAGTGCGGCGGGGCTCAGTGGGAGGGGCCCCCGGCCCTCCGGCCTGCCCCCCCGAGGCCCGCCGCCGCGCCCCCGAGCGACCACGTCCGCCCCCCGCCATGCCTCCCTGTTCAATTGCGCCTCCAAACCCTGTGGGGGGTGTCGCCGAAGCGAGCTAAGGCTCCAGCCGCCGCTCGCGGCTCTTCTGGCCTCGAAGGCCTGTCGCTCCGGCGCTCCTTGGCTGCGCGCGCGGCCTCCAGGCCTGTGACGCAGCTCGCTGGGGGGAAAGGCAGCAGCAGCCTCGCCTCACGATGCTCCGGGCGAGACTGCTGCGCCACAAGTCAGCCCCCTTATATAGGGCTGCCTGCCCTCGCCCGGCCAATCGGTGCCCACGCACCGTACCACGTGGTCACGGCACCCGACGTGGGTGCCGTGACTCCGCCCCCCAACATGGCGGCCTCCATACCCCCGCCGATCGCCGCAACCCCCACCGGCCGGTAAGTCGGCTGTGGGAAAAGTCATAAAAAGTCCCATTATGCTCTCTTGGGGTACATGTGTGTACATGTTTCAATGACTTATTTCACAGATGAAGATCTATTCCTTTTTGCTCAAATGTGCATAATCTTTATCCTTCGTTTGCTGAGGTTTCCTGAGATTATCTAGACCAGGACATTTTCATGTTCAACAGGGAATTAAACACCTCTGTGCTTGGGGGGTATGTTTACACAAAGCAGGAATCTGTACTTTTCACAGAGAACCTCTTCTCCAAAGCATCTTAGAACAGGACAAGAAGCAAAATGTCGAAAATCATTAGAGAGACCCAACCTACAACTAAGGGAAAATTTCCTGGCAGTAGGAACAATTAATAAGCATGATTGCTTGCCTCCAGGTGTTTTGAGTGCTCCATTACTGGAGGTTTTTAAGAAGAGACTGGACAGTCCTTTATCCAGAAAGATCCATGGTTTCCTGCAAGGGGTTGAACAAGAAGACTTTGTTCCCTATTATTGCATGCTGCATAAACAGAGACTGGACTGGAGTAGACCAGACTAGAATAGAATAGAAGAGAAGAGAAGAGAAGAGAATTTTCGGGAGGGGTTGAAAGTTTCTATTATGTTCTGTTCTGTTCTGTTCTATTCTATTCTCTCCTCTCCCTTTTATATCATACATCATCTTAGTCGGTGTTGTGGTTAGCTCTGGCCCAGCTCCTGCCCCAAGGACTGTGGATGTGGGGGAGACATTCACATGCCGCAGGCCTGTTTTGTTCCCGGTGGAATCTGCTGATGAAGGCTCCTCTGACCAAGAAGACATGAGTGACAGGGAGGAGGAGAGTGTGGCAGACAGCTCAGAAGGAGATCAATTATCTCTCTCCTCCTTGGATTCGGAACAAGAGTTAATGATAAAGCCACGCATGTGGAGAGCAATGCATAGGCAACAACAACTGAGAGGTTATTATCAAAGAAAATGAGGCCACCTGTGGTTGGGTGGAGCTGTGGTAATTAGTGAGGCTGCTATAAAGAGCAGCGTGTGGGTTTGGCCATTGTGGACGATTATCTGATTGTTGTGTTTCGTGCCTGCCTTGCTGACTTCCACCTTTGTGTGCTGATTTTTCCCCGCTTTGAAACTAAACCAGAGCAAAGTGTGTTTCACTTTGTGAAAGAAGAAAGACTGTGAATTGCCTCACAGCTGCAAGCTAAGTATCTCAGAACTGATAAGGGACTTGTACCAATTACCAGTTTGTTTGGAGACGAGTGCTCTTTGCTATACAAAAAGAGGGCTTAGTTTAAGTGAATTTTCGTTATAAAGAACATTGTTTTGAATTTTCAAACGTGTGTGTGTCTGAAATTTGTACCTGTGAATTTTCAGGAGGATTCTACCAGAGAGCTCGACAGAACAGTCGGGAGGGTAACTCAGCCGCTTCTGGTATGAATTAATCATATTCATACACTTCTACATTTACTTAATGTACTTTGATTTTTTTTAAAAAAATAGACACAAAGTGAAAACAATCCCATGTTCCTTAACTATAAAAATACCAATACAAACTTTCAACCCCTCCCAAAAACAATTTAATCAATAACAGAACAGAAGAAAGGAAAATGAACAATATGGGCATATCAACTGTCTGTTAAGGTCACTTTGGCATGCATAGCGTATAGGACACGTGTTAGAGAACTGGGATTGGCCATCGCCAATTAAATATATCCGCCAATTACCTGAAGTCAACTTACTGAAGTCAAAGGAAAGCTTTGTTTGGTTTGGTTTTTTCAGTGATTGTTCCCAAACAAAGTAACTTTCACCTTCAGCACCCTTCCTTTTATAAAAAGAAATGTTTAGGTCTCTGTATAAATCTTAATTTAAAAAAATAGCCACTAGCAGCTACAAGGCTACACTGACCGACGTCTTTGTAAGCAAACTTTTTTCATTCAATAAAGGACTTCACGGGAGACATAAATAACTTGAAATATTACTAATGGTCTAAATGTAATTGTAGTGACAGGGTATATAGTGAGATATTGGTAGATGTAAATGGACTGCCTGAATACTTCCAGAATAATATGATGAGTGATTAATAAGTTGCTGTGCTTGTGTTTTGTTTCATTTTGGTTTGGTTATGGTGTTGTAGGGACTTTTCAACACCGCTGTATTGTTTTCTTGATCACATATGAATGAATGGCATTATCGCATTATGACAAAAGGACTGCGTTAAATCTATTTGTGCTGAATTTGCTTTAATATGCTTTAACTCTATAAAGAAATTGCTAGCATCAGGCATCCCCAAGCAAGAGCTATTTAACATGCTTTGGTTTGATTTAATATCTAAACACTAAATCATCACAGAGTGATCAATGCTTATGGATCAAAACTTTGGGGAGGGAGGGGAAGATCTATGACATTTATAAGATTATTGACATATTGACATAAGATGGGATAAATCAGTAGTTTGTAATCCGAAAACACCTAAGGCTCCTATTGCCAGCAATATTGTCCTCTTTGTAAATATGGCAGTGAAATTTGATTTTTCTAACAGCACTTATATGTATGTTGTATTGTGGTTTATCTTTCTTTTCTCTTATTATTTCGTCATGAATTCATGCATAGCCATATGGTCTTAACAGATGAGGGCATGTGGAAATGGCAAACTGCAAATTTAGATATCAAAGATGCAAAGTAGAAAAAATATTTTATATTTTCTTCCAAGAAGTTTCTATATTGAATGCCCATAGTATGCCAGAAAAACTGGAAAAGGTTCAGGAAAATTCTTCTAATGCATATTGACTTTACAGAAGATAATGTTGAAAAGGCACTATGCAGTCTAAAACCATCTCTATGCATTGAACCCAATGGACTATGTGCCTGCTTCTCTTAAAAAGCTTTTCACTGCCATAGCAGAATTCTAAGTGCAATCTTTGAAAAATCTCTCAGCGCCAGCTCCTTGCCCAGCCTATGGTCACCAGCCATGGCCATCCCTATCTTCACCCCAGCCTGGCTGAAAATTACAGACCAATCTCTTTATGTTGTGTCACCTGCAAAGTCATGTAATCAATCATTAACCAATCCATTATCCTCCACATAGAGACCTAATCGGCCTGATCTAAGCATAGTACATAAAATTATTTACTACAATGTCCTACCTGTCAATGACTACTTCAGCTTCAACCACAGCAATACACAAGCACACAATAGATACAAACTTCAGGTAAACCGCACCAAACTTGACTGCAGGAAATATGACTTCACCAACAGCATGGTCAATGCCTGGAATACACTACATGACTCTGTGGTTTCTTCCCCCAAACACCCAAAACTTTAACTTTAGACTATCTATTGCCAACCTCACCCTATTCCTAAGAGGTCTCTAAGGGGCTTGCATAAGTTCACCAATGTGTCTACCATTCCTGTGCTAATGGCCCCTTTTACTCATATCCATTTCATGTATTAATAACCATGTTTATACCTATATCTCTTACGTAATACATG